>NC_143013.1:251354903-251592403 GCF_055824585.1 Amblyomma mixtum
CCATTATGCAAAACCTTTACCTTTCTTCACTCACTCCTCCTACCTCCTCGTGCTATGATCGTGTTTAAAAATAGGAAATAAACACTGGGTGCCTTTTTAGCATGTCCTAAAGGCGTCCTAGATAATGAACATTTAGAAACTTCCGTGAGATGCACGGACAGCGGAACTCTACCATGAAGGTTAATGCGCTGAACATAAATGTTCTTATGCAATGCAGGACGCTTCATTTGATTCAGTACAAAAAGTCAGTTAAAAGGCAGCTACACAACGCAAGGTAATGAGAACTAAATAATAACGACAAATATGCGTTAACGCGGAATCGGCCTGGCCAGATAACCCAACTTCAAAAGAATCTCTCTTTAGCTATTGCAGCATATTTATAAAAAAAATGTAGTGAATAAAGTAAAACACCCTGCATAACGACGTTTATGTCTGTTGTCGAACAGGGTGAATTGGAGTGACGCCAGGGTTAATTGGACAGAGATGGGAAGGGCATTTCTCCTGCAGTAGATGTAATCAGGATGATGATGATGATGATTTCAAATGTGTACTAGAATGGCGGCTCCTTCAGAATATCATATACGTACGCTATTGAGACTAATATTCTTCTTGGTCAACTTATTGTTACGGTACTTCCCATAAAAGACGCGGCATCATTCTATCGAAGCCGTACTTTTCTTGTTCTTCTAACGCTTAATTCCTCCTCACCGTCTATACTCACCTCAGTAACATTGTTCCTCTAATTCGAAAATCAGTTATTGAAAACTGTTTGTTAAATTTCTACACTAAAAAAAAAGTGAAGAGAGGACGAGGGATTTCCCCATTAAAAGAATGCGTAGAGTCGTTGTCGGAGACTCACAACGAAAGTTATACAGGAGCGCGACCGCGCGAGTCGGCGAACAACAAGAAGAGACGAACGATGCGCGAGAGGCGGCCCTTCTTCACACCAGCCTCCTACGTGAGGCCGACCAATGGCGGACCGCCGGAGGGCATGACGTCACGGGCTGATCGATACGCTACATCTGAGCCTATATAACGGGGCACCGATTCCGGTGCCGGGACGGTCGGACTTTCTCCCGCCTCAAACTTCGAATCGACGGGCTGCACTTTCCAGCGACGATAGAGAACGCGCGCCACGTCTGTCGCGTCGCTTCGGGCTCACCGCTTCACTCGCAAACACCCCGCGGTGGTCGGGCTGAGTACGCGACCGGAGGCGTTCGATTATTGAAGAACCTTCGTTTACGAAAACAGCGAGGGAGGGGAACAGAGAGGAAGGAACGCGCTGGGCTCCTTTTCGGTCTTAACTGTACATCGGGCTTCCGGCGACGAGTGACGGACGAAGAGGGAGAGAGAGAAAAAGGAAAGTTTGTGAGGAACTGTTCAAGTCGTATAGTTTCGTTGTTGTGGCCGCGCAAGTCGTTCCCCTGAAAGACCGGAAGACGTTTGACGTTCGTGGGACATCATGCGTCACTCCAGCGCATTCGTCGTCGTTTTCAGCGTGGCATTGACGCTCTTGGTGAGTGCGACTTATCTTCCTTTTTTTGTCACTCTTTTCTTGCGGGATAGCGAAGATGCTGCGCTGAGAGACGCCCGGTATTGAAAACTGACTCGCGTTTCTGTCGTCGGCCTGTTCTGCCGATGACGCTATCAAGTCTTAGATAACTGAATCCCAAATTTCTGTCAGGAATCAGTGTCAGAAATCGGCGCGCATTTATATTTCTCTTTACCTGCTCGCAACATGCCGTTTGGGAACGTGAGCTGTTGCGTGCAGTGCCCAATAAAATACGCCTCCTGAGCTGTAAGTTTCTTTTTTTTTTATTAATCAGCGGAAATGTAGGATTTTATGTTAAAATAAAAGTTTCGAATGTGCCCTTTACCAGCGGCACATCATGTTTATATTTATCACACCGAAGCGCGGTGTTGTGGAAGAGAGGGCATTTTATACTTGCAGTTGATGTAACATCGTTGAATTCTTCTCATCACTGAATAAAAAAGTGACACTTGAAGGTACGAAACATTAACAGCAATAAATCAGATTGCCATCCCGATAGCTGCGAGACTAGACATCTTTTTAATTACCTAAACGAAACAGGCTCAGTGAAAGTACGTGTATCAAGCGTGGCTTCATATTTTGGCATCTTCACATTAGCCAGCGAGCGCCTTGGGCGTAGCCTCGTCGGCTTTCACTGTTGGCCACTTCACGAGAGCTTCCCAGCCACAACATTAGGTGCTAAGGGCCTTGTGCATTTGACACCAGGCTTAACTTGAGATTGTAATGCAACAAAGTAAAAACAGGACGCCGACAGTAAAGCAAGGCATTTGCCTCATGACCTGTTTCTAGAACTTGTAACATTAAAGGAGCTTACTGCTCACAAAGCGCCTAAAAGGAGCTTTATTCCAGGAGGACTAAAGCAAAAAATTCTTTATGGAATGCCTGAACTTTTGTGAACCGAAAATAGAAAAATCGTGGTTGTTCGAAACTTGAAAGGGGGAACTTACTAAAGCCCGAAAGCTCGTTTGAAGCATTAAGTATGCATTTACAAAGTTATTTGGCGGTCTTAGCAGCAAGCTGCAGTAGTACAGACTACATTACCGCGTTTTGAAAGCCTCGTCATATAAAACCATGCGACGCGAAATTCGGGTTGTTCTACTTCGTTTCCATCGCTGGTGAATTCACCTAAGTCTACCGTTTCCGGGTGCTGCTGGCCCTAAGTACTGTTTAAATAAGCGGAATTTAAATGCCCGTGAATATTTTAACACGACTTTAGCGACAGTATCGTTCACTGCAAAGACCACCGACAAATGGTTTATTTACACTTTTGCCCCGCTTTAGCACATTGGGGAAATAGAGCTTAACACGAATAATGCACCTCTAAGGCTTTCTTGCATCGAAGAGGTAATGCTTCTGCGGTTTAAGCGAGCAACAAGGTCCGTACGAAAAGCCAGCCGTGTTCTTACGTTTGCCAACGCCCGGAGACATTCTAAGCCTGGTTTGAATAAGAAAAGTCCGAGGACTGGTTATTTAGTACCTTTTTTTTTCTGGTTGATATATTTAGCTAGTGGTTTAGTGAGTTCTTGGTTTTCTTCACTGCTACTAAAAAATGAAAGCGCGTGGAAGTCGACCTGCGATTATTATTAAGAAATTGTTTTAACATTCGCTCATTTTCTCATCAAAGGTACGCGTAAAGCGCATCATGTCTAAATTCGTCATTTTTTGTAGGGCATGTATGGGAAAAAAGAATAGGTAAAAAAAAACAACTAATATTCGTGTCTTCTTTAATATCGTTTATTGAAGGCTGTTCTCTGGCATTGTGAACATCTCAGTAAGTTTCCAAAGCCGGGTACACTTGGCTCAGATTACTTCAAGGTTGATTAAAAGGACGCCGACAATATCTGCAATCCTGCTGATTCAAAAGTGACCCATTCGTGAAAGAGCGCACATTCTGAGGTGTTGTCGCAACGCGATGCCTTTGTGCTGCGTCGTGTTGTAGTCTAAGACTGGTCCGGCGCAGGTTCGTACACAGTGTATGTCACGGCTCCATACGCATTAAGGCAAGAATAATCGTGGTAGAAGGGAAGTGGAAGGCAAGGGTCGTACACACAAAAAGAAATGTCGTACACACAAAAAGAAATGTCGTACACAAACCTGTGTGTCGTATACAAACCTGTGCGTCGTACACACAGCTGGTCGCCACAGTTTGCCGAACAGAAACGCAATCGCACCTCGCGAGATCTGCTGTTGTTTACCGTGACTGCGGCTTCATCCAATCGTGTAAACATGCTCCGCGTGTCTTGCTTCGTCTAGAACTCAGTTATCCTCTCTTTATTCCTTTCAGTTGCCTGAAAAATATCCAAAAACTGTTTTCCGATCCGTCTACCTTTAGAAAGGTTCGAGAATGAAATCGGCTTTGCGAGTAGTAGCGTGACTGCGAAAATGATTGAACGACCATATAGACGGAGAGAGACGGCATACAAAGGCTATATACCATACCAACGTGAAAAAAGAATGAGATCCAACAGAACACAGCCGGTACCGGAATTTACTCGCCGCAGTTTCGACGGTCTAAACGAGCTAAGCGAATCACCTTGCTCGCTCTCAAGTCTGGAACTGGACCGTGCAAGTTGAGGAGGTCTGAATTCTCAAAAAGGGAAGGTCGTTAAGGCCCTGTTTCCTCAATTTGTACTGCGGGGTTAACGGAAATAACGAGGACTTATTCCGCAACAGCGGAAGCCTCCGAGTGGCTGTCGACAACTTTTTAACGACGGCTTAAGGTCTTTCTTTCCTTACTTCACTTAAAAAAAATAAAAACTAACCGAACAGCCCTAAAGCGCACAGCACTTAACGTGTTTCGACGGTGATAGGCTTACCAAAGTCCCCTTACTTTTCCTTGTCTTTATTGCTTGAGGCTTTCCTCGGGGCAGCTTTCTATAATCTAGATCTTAAAAGCCTAACTCACAGAGAACACAGATTAAACGGTCTATGTTTTTCATGTAAAACACGCGGAAATCGCTGCTAAAAATACGCCGGATGAAGAGAAGATTGTTGCCATTGTGGACTTCCAATACAAGAAGCGGTATGGCGTCCGGTCACAAAAATATGCGGCTAATGCCCACTCGAGCATTTTTGTTTGCTATGTGGAGAATTTTGCGCCTCCTTTTACACGATGTGTTGCTAGACGGAGAAGTAGAATAAAACGAAAATAAAAAGAACATTGTGATTCGAGAGTGATGCATTGTAGTGGCAGAGTAGACACGTAAGCAGAGAAAGAGAGAAATTAGCTTCCAAAACCCAGCGATATTTTCATCACTTTATCACTGCTGTGTCACCACATTATATATATATATATATATATATATATATATATATATATATATATATATATATATATATATATATATATATATATATATATATATATATATATATATATATATATATATATATATATATATATATATTCTCACGAGGAAAGCACCAAGAACCACCAGAAGTCTTTAATTGTGATTTACCAATCAGTATTTCTACTACTACAGAACCTGTATATTTTCGATGATGACGCCAGCAAACTCTCCCAATTATGGAGTGAATTCTCTGGGCGGTGGTGTACGGCATTTGGCATCAGTGGTCTTGTGTGGTGCCACTCTCACATCAAGGTAATGCCAGGTGGACGAGGGCCAGACGAAGGGAAGAGATAAATAAATTAGCTTGGAGAGTGGGGCCATGCTCAAAACAGGAGTGATTGGATATCCCTGCGAGAGACCTTTGTTCTATAGTGGAATCAACAGGAGTTATGATGATGATGTTGCTGATGCCGACATGGACCATGATGATCTTGATGAATAGAAGGGAAGCTAGAGGATAATAGGAAATTTATCAGTCTTGTTCGATTCGTAGCCTCCAAAGGAAGCAATCTTACCGCCGGTCAAGCAGGGCCAGGAAGTTTCACCTTTGTCGGCTAGAACTAGGGGAAGGCTGACATAATCGCGCCCACTGATAACGCGACCAGTCAACAAAAAAGGAGCCTCAGTAGAAAATGTAACTCTAGAGCAGGAGAAAATAAATAAAAATCGAAGTATCGACTTGGCGAAAACAAAAACGCAGAAATACATCTCGGACACAGAAATCCATCTGACCAGCGGTAGGGTGCACAGCAGTAAAAGTTATGAGCCCAAACAGTTGTAGGTGCATTGCATTTGCAAATTAAAAATAAAAAGAAATCTCGTTCAAGTTTGCTAGCAAAGTCAGAAAGTGCACCAAACCAGAGAGAGCGTGAAAGAACTTGGTGAACCAGTCGGCTTGTTTCTTGAGGCGTGAACTTCGTTTTGTGTGGTGTCATTCTTGGAAAGTAATTTAATGAAGTCTTCACTGATATCTGAATGGCATTCCTTTTCTTCTGATAGAAAGGACGATCTTGTGAACAAGTCAGCGCGAAAAGACGGACAAGGGACAGAAGAAAAGAGACATTTCACGAGCGCTTATGTGTCCTGTCTTCTGTCCCTTGTCCGTTTTTTGGGCTGACTTCTTCACAGCAATGCAAGATCAGCTAGTCCGGCAGCTTGCTCTCCTGAAAAGATGATGACGCAAGTGGTTTGTAATATTTCATTTCATTTTTTTTACAGTGACTGTAGTTGTCTTTCGCTTTTGGTTCTATAGTGTATGTACGGACACGTGCCATTCGCCGCATCCCAACTGACTGTAATGATGCGATTTTGCCCCCGTTCCTTGGGGAAAAAAAATACCAACTTTAGGGAGAGGTGGTAGAAGTGGGCTCACAATTACTCCCAGAAATCCCCTTTCCAAAGAGGCTCCAAGCAGCTTTAATTAAAGCTGCCGTTCTTCATTTCTTGAGCCTTTATTTTCCCCTCAACATCACTAGTGCAAGAGGGTGCGGCAGTTCTTATTTAGGCCAAACGTGACGCTCTGTGAATATGAGCGCCAGAGGACACGAGTTGTCTGTAAGGAATAACCCAGGTCCACACCTACTTGGAGGCAGTCGCTCTGGAAGATGCAAGCCAAACCAGAAGGAAACCGTGATGCTTAGAAGAAGCAAAAAATACGGTGGCCCGAGAATAAAAAATACAGGGCTGTTATACATATTTGGCGCGTCAGAAATGACGTTTCAACAGTGAATTTCCGTTCAGTTTAATTCAGTTCAGTTCGCCTGTATTTCAAACTTCCGCATTTTGATTTTCCTGGATCCCATGTTTCCAAGTCTTCCCTTTCTCTGCTATTACATGTATGCGTGTATTTATTAGTTTCATTTCCGATCACTAAATTTACTCGGAAGTAAATCTCCTGTCTGGTTTTAGTTTATTTCTTCCTGTTACGCCGAAAACAACTTTACTTAACTACCATGCACAAAAAGAAGCGGCAAGTTTAAAAACAAAGAAGCGAGTCCGGTCGGTTGTTTTTAATCTGTCAGCGAAGGCACAGAAATTTAGAAACAACAAAAGGGCGGTTCGGGGACCGTGAAGTCACAACAACGTTATCATCTCTAGCTTGAGCAACAGAACCCAACACTTACTCCTGCTGTCACGTTTAAGACATAATGACGCCATACTCACCGTAGCCATTTTCTCGGCTCACAAAGACAAGTTCTGACATCGCAGCTTCCCGCTTTGGCAACTTCCGTTTAGCTTTTATCCTTTTTTTTTTCGCTATACAGGCGTGTGCTGAGAGACACCAACCACATCACACTGCAAAAAGTAGAAGCGACACTATTACTTTATTTTCGTGACATAGATGCGAATGAAACGTTGACAGAGTCACATAGTACGCTACGCTGTAGGCCTCGCTAGACGGACACGAGCGCAGATATTTATACTTCGGCGATGTTTTCGAACGACCGCTGACATTCTCCATAAAAGATAATGGACGCCTCTGTTCGCGCTGAGAGATAAAACTGACGTGAAAGAAAGCCGAAGGAGAGAAAACTCCAAGGCACGTATGCATACTATGCGCGCATGTCGACTTTATAAAGTTTGGTGCGTGCGATCCGATAAGTCAACCCGTTACGGCCGCGCGTCTTCTCCCACGAAGCCTTTATCTCTTTTCCGCGCCTCGTTCTCGGTATCCGCGCAACAAACCGGAACATGAGCTTGATGTTGTTTCCTGGTATAGGAAGAGACAACGATCTCTGCTTCTCAACTCAACCGCACGCATATCGCAACTTCACAACTCGACGCCTGCATGTAAGACGCTCCGAACGTTTATTATTAGTATTATTTTTTACAATCGAAGACCTTGTTCAGGCTGCATCCAAGTTCGTGGCTTTTTTTGTGTGTTTTTGTTGCGGGCCGGAAGCATTTGTCCTCACTCGACGTGCGACATCAACGCTGGAGTGATAACGTTATAGACTGCTACAGAGAAAGGGACAGCAAAAATGCAGAGGACAAGGGTAGCCGCTTATCGTTATTAACTTTAGCTTGTTAATATTTATTTAGCTACAGCTAATGTCATAAATAACACAAGGACGGGATGGCAGCGGAAAGCAAGGCTCAGAAATCGCAGCCACTTTTATTGAAACCTTCGTGTAAGGTGTATGTGTGTGTGCATATATATATATATATATATATATATATATATATATATAGTGTTGCGAAAGCATGAAGTGCTGATCGGAAGAAGATCGGTCTTCCGATCGATACGTCGATTCGAAAGAAGATCGGTCTTCCGATCGAAACGTCGAGTCGAATAAATATGTTTCCTTTAACGAAGCGTATACTTCGCTACATATATATATATATATATATATATATATATATATATATATATATATATATATATATATATAAAGCCTGAAATATCTGGCGTGCTATTTTTCTTTCTTTGTATTTCTCGATTTGAAGGGCGCTTTGAAAAAGAAGTAGTGAGCGACAGTGAGCCGTCGATAACCCTTACTGATGAAAAGTTCCTTACCTATCTAAATGACGGTTTTATTTGCCCGTGC
The DNA here is from genome assembly GCF_055824585.1 of Amblyomma mixtum. Lineage (NCBI taxonomy): Eukaryota > Metazoa > Arthropoda > Arachnida > Ixodida > Ixodidae > Amblyomma > Amblyomma mixtum. The sequence continues at coordinate 251,363,354 of NC_143013.1, forward strand.
GCTTGTACTGAGGCATAAGTAGCTTTCACGGGTATTTCCGGAAAAGGTGGCTGTAAACTGAGTACTTTCTTTGTCTTGTGCTGTCGTTCCTTCCCGGCGTTGCCTTTATTATTTTGCTCTGACATTTTAAAATGCCCCAGCCCGCCCACATAGGCGTCTTTTTACAGCTACAGGTCTCAGGCGACATACTTTTGAGACTTGAGAAAGAGAGAGAGACAGCGTTGAGAAAAGGAAACGAATAAAGAGAACAAAAATCTTGTTTCATCAATTGTCATATGCTAAAACCTTTACAATTTTGCGCTGACATTTTGTAATGCACCAGTAACTGGGCGCAGGGAATAAACTACTGGCTTTGAAGAGCGTAAAGGTTCAGTAACTGTCGAACTTCTCGCTGGACACCTCAACCCCGCCGTGAAGAATGGGGATGAACTGGAGTGAAAGAAGGAAGAGAGAAAGAGGTATCGTAGACGTTCATGTCCAATATTTTTGGACAAAAGTTTTGAGTATTGGAAAATTGTAAGGTACTGCTATGGAAATATTGAAGGTAATAGCACATTCTTCCGGTGTGTAGCTAAATCGTAACTTTATTTTTTTCCGTCGCTCGCATAAGACCGCCATAGAAAACCAACGAGGAACACTTTTGACGATAGCAGGAACGTTAAAAAATTCAGGGGGCACTTTGGCTCTCTAAAGTGCTGCAAAGCGAAAGCGTTTCCTGGCCACTGTTTGTTTTTATGCACTTTTTATTTTTCGTATTTTGTTAATTTATTTTTTTGCTCCTTTACTTAATTTTATTGTTTTTTATTTTTTTTTCCACATCTCATTTTATTTCGTTTTTATTTCTGTTTATTTTCTTATTTTTATTTTTATTTTCTTTTTCTTGACTTTACTCCTTTTATTTTACTTATGAAGCCCATGCATTCACTAGATGCGCCTTTATTCATGCTGGAACCTTGAGCCTTTTAAGCAGTGACGCCGAAGGGCGGACGAATCTGCCGACGCGTCTGTCGACATTCCTGCCGACGCGTCTGTCGACACGGCTGCCGATGCGTCTGTCGACACTCCTGCCGACGCGTCTGTCGACATTCCTGCCGACGCGTCTGTCGACACGGCTGCCGACGCGTCTGCTAACGACAGTATGAGGCATTAAAGGCTTTCGCCTTAATAGCAATAAAATGCAAAACTCCTGATGGGAGATCTGCGGAAATATTGACTGTCATATTGAAGTCTTTCATTATATAAAAGAAATTGCGTTCATGAACTATTTCCGGTTCAGAAATGCCTTTTGTCCAGAATCGTTGGGTATGAGAGGGTTCCGGATAACAATTTCGACCACTTGGGGATATTTAACGTTCGCTGTCACCTCACAGTACCCGAGTGCCTTTTTCTTTTCACTTCCTTTGTAGCCCGGCCCTTGGAAACATGAAACGTTCGGGAATACTGAAAGGGAAGGAAGCTTTTTACTTTTCAGATGCGTTGCATTTTGGGCGAGTTGATACAGCATACTTTTTGGGAAATAGTTGCGCACACGCAAGAGAGGACATGAAAAGGGACAGGAGACTATGTTCGGCAGCTTGGAACAAGTTCGCGCCTTAAAATCCCGCTGCGGCAGCTGGTTTTCAATGAAAGCGAAATAAAAAAAACTACAGAGTTCTGCGTCTCCAATGCTCGTTAAAGTAGCCAAAGAGGCCGGAATTAATCCACAGCCGTTCACTGTGACGTTCCTCATAGTGCACAGAATACATTAGCCCTTTAGTAAGCTGATAAAAACACCAGATAGGCTCAATATAAGTATGCGCCCTCGACTACGTTGAGCCTATAATTACCCTTTTAACTTTGCCACTTAAATTACACTATCTTCCCCTTACTGCTACCCCCTCCCCTTTTCACTAGGACATCTGCGTCTTATTTCAGAATAATTTATTCATTCGTCCTTTCGTGGCTTATGTCGTCCTGCGATGATCCTGTGCGGCGGCTCAAAGATAAAGAAAATATCTAATGCTATGGCGGGTTTTGACAAAATCGTTGCTCAGGGCTGCGTAAAACTCGCCATACCCTTTAATGGCGACCTGCTGCAGCTTTTAACCCGACTTGTACACTTATTGTACTCGTTTGTCGTCTCTCTCTCGTCTTAATTTTTTTTTGTACCTGAGCGTCAACTGCTATTGAATTATTTATTAGAGATACTATTAGTCCTGCCAGGACCAAGATAACAAAGATGTGACTAGTGAAATAAAAAGCGACAAAGATTAGTGGGAAGTCTTACGATCCGCATTAAGGATATGACGTAACAGTGGGTTAACGGTCGTATATACGCGGGGTTGGTCCTTCTCCAATTTACATTCATAGACCTTTGGGAGTCCTCGTACCACTCTTGGAGCAGTAGCGCGGCGGTTAAGCGATGATCATGCGGTGGCAGGTGCTTGTGCGACACAGGCTGCTCCTCCCGAGCGACCTCTAGGGACCAATCATTAATTGAACTGCCACCTGCCATGATGTTTTTTGCGCACTATCCGGTGGGCGGGTTGTGATGACGTCACAAGGTCACGTGACCTAAGTGGCCCACCTGCCTCCGATAGGTTGCTTCTCTGGAGACTTTTCGTGGCTTTTTCTCTCACGGTTAACGACGATGACGCTGTAATTTGTGCAACCCGAACTCCTTAACGCTATAGCGTTAAAAATACGAACGCAGTGAACTATACTATTAGTAGAGTAGTAAACCCGGAGTAGTTCCCGGAGAGGCAGCGATTCCAAGGTAGCGGTTGTACCCCACCTTCGGCAGGAGCATTTCAATATAGGTGAAATACAGAGGCGCTCGTGGACTCAGACGATGAATTTCAACAACCCTCGGTTGAAATAAATCCAGGCCTTTTCCCGCGGCTAGAACTCGCATACAAAAGGCACCTTTAGCTCGCATAAGTGTAACAAATTAATGCTTTTGCTTTTCCAGCTTTTGTTTTGTTTCTTGATTACGGATTTGAACGTGTGAGTGATCTTGGAAATCTACCTTAGCGTGGTCTAATGCATAAGAAAATGAAAAATAATCGCTTGTTGTGATGCGTGTAGTTCTGGTGTCACTGATTATTAATTTTCATCCAGCAAAGACTGCATTCTCCTCACGTAATCGTGGAGACCGTGTTGACATATTTTATGTGTAAAGATTGAGGCATGTCTTTTTGATGTCGCAAAAATTTTCAGTCAAGCATAAAGGAATATTTTGAGTTTTCGGGGCATGAGAAACATATTTGCAGTTCTTGCGAAGCAATAGGAGCACGAGTAAATGCACTCTGTTTTGTGTTTATAACGCCTTGCTATTTTCTTTGCAGCCTAAATTGCTTGCCGAGTTGCTGCTACGTAGGTTTTCGAAGTTTTCTTTCTGTTCGAAGGAAGGCGTCAGCCGCGGCGTCCTAGTTTCAATCTGCGGTGCCTCTACATAAAGCCAAACCAAATCCCTCAGAGACCCTTGCCTGGCGAGCGAAGTAGACCACGTCACATCGCGTTTGGTAAATTATCGGAGACGCGAAAATCCCTTAAAGCTTGGCCGCCAATCTGTTTGTTGCTTCCACAGCAGAGGGGATGTCTGTCTGTCTCTTGTCTAACCTACAAGTTCCTTGCAGTGACGAAGTGAACACTGAAGAACGAAATTTCTTAAATTTTCTCCAGTTCTTGCCTAAGGTCATATGCGACTGCTTTTTCATTTTTTAGAGTCATGCCTGACCAGACAGACTTTCGTCGAACTCTCGACTACATTCCCAATTCCTTCTTACGAAAACAATCAGTAAAGAATCCCGACTCCTAACTAAACCAGTCCGTTTGATTCGGTCCACATCAAAATCCTACTCGGCGTTCACACTAAGGCTTAAAGCGTGCTCGACCTACTATATTTAGAACAGTGTACTGCAAATACTGTGCGCGCTACATCCAGTTCTTGCGGCTCTTGAGAAGCCGTAAAAACGCAAGAACTCAACTGAAGCCTTCGAACTGCTCCAGTTGAGTTCATCAGCCAAAAACCTCTACATCAGTGGGCGCTGCGGTACCTAGGGAAACCGCCTTGTTTTCCTACCTGAGAGCGACTGGCTTGAGGGACAAATTGTGAACGCGCTCCTCGCCCTTTCTCCCTTTCCCTTTTCAATCCCCATCATCCCTCTTTCCCAGTGCAGGGTAGCCAACCGGAACACGCTTCTGGTTAACATCCCTGCCTTCCATCTTCCTCTTTTTGTCGCTCTCTCTCTCAGCATTAATGTGAAATTAATAAGCATCACACTGTTGGTTCCAAGCACCGCATTTTTTTTTGGCGGTCTTATTCCAGGAAAAAAAAAGCGAAGTACCAAAATGTCTAAAGAACGCTTCGTTTCTAAGCCGCCTGTCTACGTCCAAGGCTCTTCCATTTGAAGAAAGCGATTGCTTAATTGGGCAGAACGCGACAATATGTGATGGAAGTAAAGTTAGGCAGACGGTAGGGACGGTGTATGGTATGGTACATTGTGGTACGGCACCATGCGGTACGGCACCATGCGGTACGACACCATGCGGTACGACACCATGCGGTACGACACCATGCGGTACGACACCATGCGGTACGGCATTTCATGGTACCGAAAGAGGGCACAATCAGGTTAGAAGCGAGGTCGATTATCGTAGTGAAACTGTATACGGGTGGTCGATTGCTCGTAAATGGACGAAGAAATTGTAAACCCCGCTCATGGATGTACGCGTGTACACGGGAGACCTTGATGATTATGGAGTACAAAAATAAATATGATATTTGAAACATGAAACCATATTTGAGACACAACTGTGAATCAAATCATGCATGAAAAGGTTCAATTAAAGCAACTGAATCTTTTGCTCTGGAGCTGTCTCAAGGGCTTTGACATGATCTTCCAAGCTATGAGCCTCGTCTTGTAGGCGTATTGGTTGCATTTAAATTAGGTTTTTAAACCTATAAACCAACCCACACACTATTGAAGGAACAAGAAAAGACTTTAACATGGAATGTACTCCACGAGAAAGCGCTGCTGTCACGAGGCCGAAAATGACGTAATTGTACTTGGTCGAAAACAAGGTAAAGGTACTGACAGGGCACGCTCACTGAAGCTGATCACAGTGGTATATTTATTTATTTATTTTTTATTTATTTATTATTACCCTCAGGGTATAAACATTACAGAGGGGAGTGGGTTTTAATCAATAAACAAACAAAAGATATGCACAGCAACAAAAACATACAAGTAATACTGTAAGTGACAGTTAAGTTTGGTTAAAAATGATCTAAACAAAGTCCCATAACACTTAATATAACACAATGAAAATCGTTTGAGTGTACACAGTGGTGAAATTAAATAATATATGAACACACAGGAAAGAGGTAGCTTTTATACAATGTTAAGAAGAACTTGCATGGTCTATATGCGCACGGCAGACTTCTAAAGTGGCTTCTTATATAAAAAAAGCAATTACAACGTAATCCACATATGCTAAGCATGTACCGAACCGGTTTAAGCACCAGGTGTTTTTTTTTCGGTAAGATACAGCGTCTCAAATTGAGCGGGCTGAAAACAGCATCCAGATGAAATTTGCTTCTATGTCTTTTAGCTGAGATTAAAGTTTCCATTTCGAGAGCAGAGAGTAATAAGCGCAGTATTGAGAAAATGATCCTACCCCTATGGTGTCCTATGGGGGTGTTATAAAACTGAGATTCGTGCTGAGGCTGATCTCATGGCCGGCCGTTAAGATGGGGGGGGGGGGGGGGAAGGGTAGCTCATGTGCCAAGATTTCGCCTATCTTATTGCCAGTGGCGACCTTTACCTCGTCGTTGATGAAGGACGAGGAAGGCAAAAGGGAATAGTGATAGAGGGGAGTAACTTGAAGGGACTTATTGCGCGTTCTGCGGGTAATCACGTGACTTCACCACGTGGTTTATAGGCGGCTAGAACCATCTTAGTCTCACGTGATCACTTGCAAAGCATTCAGGAGCGTTCTTTCTGACAAACTTAATTACCAGCGAGATGAAGTGAGATGAATCCATCAAATCTATACGGAATGAAATATGTTGTCTTGACGAAGTGACTAGGGCATTTTAAACACGCTACGCCCATGGGAAATTCACACGATTAGAATCCATCTCACCAACATGCTTTCTGCGAGCTAAGCTTCTTGCATTTCCATTTTATTGTTCTGTTTGTAAAGAAACAACAACATCTAACAGAAATCAAATTCCAACACGCTTTCAAGTGAAACCATGAGAGGATAAACAAGCAAAACGCTTCTAGCGGCCCGAAGTTCTCGTCTTTTTGCGTTTTTATTTTTCAGCAGAATCTTTCTGTATGCATTCAGTCATTTATCAACTACTGACGGTTTTTACGAAATGTGTGAGCATGCGCTCGACAACAACGAAATTCTCACTCTAGTACCTTCATTCTTGCCCCCTGACTGCGTGCAATTGTACCAAATCATGTCAAGTCGACTACACACTTGCAGCTTCCTTGGGGATACTAGCAAAAACCTTTCCATTTAACCCTCAACGTGCTTACACTCGCCACGGTGGCTGAGCGGTTATGAAGTTCGAAGAGCCCAAGGTCCTGGGCTCGAACCCCGGTCGCAGCTGTCATCAGCTCGACGGAAGCGAACTGCGAAGCCTCCCGTGTGCTGTGCGGTGTCAGTGCCCGTGAAAGAACACCAGGTGGTCGAAATTAATTCGCAGAGCTCTCCACTGTGGCGCCTTCCATAACCTATGTGCAATATCGGAACGTTAAACCCTGAATACTATGAAAATCTCGGGAAGTGGCCTTTTAAGCTCTATATATTAGCTCCGTCAACAAGAACCATGCAGTGATGAATCTGGAAATTGATCACTGCCACGGCCCGAAGCTGTGCACCTTACTGATGAAACTCGAACGTTTCAGCAAACTATTCTTCGCAGATAAAAAAAATAACGAAAAAAAAGAAACGCGACTTTTTAAATGGTCAAGAGGCATATGCTTTTGGAGACAAGCGCCATAAAGAATTGATCTTTCCATGAAAAGCGCAGAGACTTTTCAGCCTATCAAGAAGTTTTCTGAAGAAACTCTTTGCTCTGTTTAGTTTACTCTTTTTCCTACTTTTGATATAATACACTGCTCTTAAACAGCTTGCGCCTAGGAGTGGCAGACGCTCGAATCACGCGATTTGAAGATTCTTCACTGTCGCACTTGGGGTGCGGGTAATAGTTATCCGTAATAAGAAAAAACTTGGCCCGTTTAGTGCACTTCAGTGCTTTGTATATTGTGCTAATATTTTATCTTTTCTTTCGGAATTTCCGTTATCGTTTTCAGCACGCGTTTGCCAGACGTGGGCAACGAACCTCTCCACGATGTGGCAATGCCCAAACGACGTCCTAACGGCGACAGGCTAATGAAAGTGCGGGCCCAGGGTTTTGAACCCATCACGACTTCAACGGGAGCAGCGCACTTTACCCTGGAGCCGGCTCAAGCGCTTGCATACTCTCGGTAGGCAGGAGGATTGAGTATCACTTGATTAGAAAGAGATAGAATATGGCCCAGACTGTTATTGACCACCTTTCGGGTGCCTTCTGTCCTTTTATTTTTATTCTTTTGGGCTCGTATTTTTCATAGCTTTATTCTTTCTAATCGTTTTCCTTTTTCTTGAGCTCCGGTGCGAAAAAAAAGAAAAGTCTCTATGGAGTGTGGTTGCAGCTCAAAGAAACACTGCGCAAACAGAGTATAGCCAACTTAGTGGAGGTGTGCAGAGCGGGAGCGGTGCACGGCAATTGAGAACTCTATAAAGTTCTCAGCAAGGTTTCAACAGTGATTATAAAGTCATTCGCCGTGCGGAAAGCGACGAGAGACTCACCTTTCTCTCTAGTCTGTCACGGGGTGGCGCTACCGTGTTTTTCCTTCACCGCGCTTCGGTTCCCCCTCGACTTTACCGGGACGTTCACCCCAACGAATTCAATCCTCGTGTTGACACTGTGTCGACGCTCGGCAGCAGCTTTATTCTCCGGTTTATTATTTATTTTTTTCACTCCCTCTCCAACCCCTCTGTCGACTTTGACGCGAGTAAAGCAGGCTCGGTGATATCGGATTGCAGCCGTTTGTTCTTAAACGCGGCAATGACTTTCTTCGCGGCGATTTTTAAACGCCTCGGAGTAAGCCTCTTTGCCGTCGTCGAGCTGAACAGAATAAATAGGGAGCTGATGTGACTATCCGAGCGAATTAAAACGGGACTTTGTGTACCGGTGAGCGCGTTTCTTGGTGGATGCAAGATGGTTCGCTCCTGGCGTTTCGCGCGCTTTCTTGCTTGCTTGGTTGCGGGTTTTCTTCTTTTGTATTGTTTTTCTCGAAACCAGGAGTCCTGACTGGGCGTTCTTAGAAGGCACTGGCCACTGGCATTTACCGTCCGCCTTTAGGCTGTATGGGTACTAATGCTTTGTTTGTCTGCATTTGCTGCCGTCCGGGTTGTTATTATTTGTTTCGTAAGTACTGGACTACCGGGAAAGTTTGGCTTCTTTTCTTGTACGCTAAGTACGCAACCAGGAGCTCTGACGGAGCGTTTTACGAACAGTTTGCAAGCATTTAAGCGCAGTGAACTTTTGGGCGTAAAAGCGTGGCATTTCGGGAAAGAGCGCGCGTTTAAGCCGGCCTTCAAAAAAGCGTTCCTTGCCAGGGAAACAAATTTTGCTTTTATAACGCTTTTTTTTGGTCACTTTTTCCCGTGAATGTAAACATAATTTCACCCGTTGCGTTGTGTCGTAGAAACGCTACATAAGGCGATGCGTTTTGTCTTACAAGTGTACTTTCCTGGAAACTGAAATATTTATCAATACACTACGCAGTGAGTCACTCAGACATTCTTAATGACTTTTTAACGCTACATGACATTTTGTTTCTCTTTTAAGTGCGCATCGGAGCCCGCTTCTTTGTATACTCATCTTTTGAGTCTGCATCTTTCTGTATCGCAGAAAGGTGTTCCACATCTTAGGTTGCCTCCTTGAGCAAGTTATGTTTATAAATTATATCTATAACTGCTTCCACATAACTGCAGCGTAAAAAATGACGAGCACAAAGGAAGAAACACCTACGACACGGACTTTGTGCTCGGCATTTTTTACGCTGCAGTTATGTGGAAGCAAAGTAACCAACTTGCCCAAAAGCTCGTTTTACTAAAATCTATAACTGAGTCATGCCGCCGCGGTGGCTCAGTGGTTATGGCGCCCAGCTTCTGATCCGAAAGAAACGGGTTCTGTCCCGGCCGCGGCGGTCGCATTTTGATGGAGGCCAAATTCTAGAGGTCCGTGTACTGTGCAGTGTCAGTGCACGGTAAAGAACCCCAGGTGGTCGAAATTTCCGGAGCCCTCCACTACGGCGTCTCTCATAGCCTGAGTCGCTTTGGGACGTTATACCCCATAAAATAAACTATACCTATGAATGTGCGCGTGTGAGTGCCGGTGCATCTGCTTGTGTGTGTGTATGTTGCGTGCTAATGCTAATGCGAAATACGATGAGTTTGTTGGTTTCACAGTGATTCGTCCTTGTGAGGAACTGTACCGTTCTATTAACCCAAGAACACCTAGGGTTTGTATTGATTAACAAGAAACGAGCATAAAAGCGTTATTGTCTTTTTCGTTTGTTATGGGAACAAATGTTGGAAGGCCGTTCAGAATAACATAGCACCCGAATGTTTCATAATTTTATAAACCAACTGTTTTCCACAGGAAAATGTGACACACTTTGTTGTCATCTGGAATCAAATCAAGGAAAACTCGTGTGCGAGAACTGAAGAAACTGAATTTATTCTATACGCACAATAAGAAAGAAAGAAAAGAATTCTACGGTGGGCAAACTCGGTTTGGTTTGGTTTGGTTAATGGGGTTTAACGTCCCAAAGCGACTCACACTATGAGAGACGCCGTAGTGAAGGGCTCCGGAAATTTCGACCACCTGGGGTTCTTTAACGTGCACTGACAGTTACAGGTTCATTGCATTCGGGTTACGATGGGCGGAACATTTCGGGACAAAAAAATAGTTAAAACTTGCTACACCACGTTGCATCCTTAGGCCTTGTCGGCGCTGGTATTGAGCAGGCTGCAAACGAGTTTGCTATTGTGCATCAGGGCTGTTGTGCCTATTTTTCATAGCTACATATAAAGCGAAGACAATGAAGGAATGACAAGGAATGGAGTGGCAAATCAGACGTGCATTGAAGCTCGATGGCCTTTTTACTTGAGAAGTTCGGCAAATTTGGGCCGGTTGGTTCCCTGCCGTGAGCTGTTTTTTTTTTTGTGCTATTTTCTGACGTTTTTGTACTGTAGACGAGTCTAGCCATTTCGGTTAAAACTTGGAAACGACTGCTCCATACGATGGTTGACATGCGTGCTCTCTATTTACGTCGCAGCGAGGGGGTTCGCGAAAATATAGATACTTCACGACCTTCCGCCGTAAGTTGGAGATTCTAGGAAGTGTCAATGGCTGTTAGTACCGCTGCTGTACGGGCTTTCCCAGACTAAAGAGATACTCCACTTCGCCATTCCTCTGAGTATTTTCAAGCCCTTTGCTTTTTGAAGCTTACCATGGCTGCCGCTGGCTCACCTGCACCACCTCCCTTCGTTCCGTCGCGCACACTGGCTCCATCTTTTTCCTAGATCTTTCTTTCTTTCTTTCTTTCTTTCCTTCCTTCTTTCTTTCTTTCTTTCTTTCTTTCTTTCTTTCTTTCTTTCTTTCTTTCGTTCTTTCTTTCCTTCCTTCTTTCTTTCTTTCTTTCTTCGTTCTTTCCTTCCTTTCTTTCTTTCTTCGTTCTTTCCTTCCTTCCTTCCTTCCTTCCTTCCTTCCTTCCTTCCTTCCTTCCTTCCTTCCTTTCTTTCTTTCTTTCTTTCTTTCTTCCCTTCTTTCCTTCTTTCTTTCTTTCTTTCTTTCTTTCTTTCTTCCTTCCTTCCTTCCTTCCTTCTTCCTTTCCTTTCCTTCCTTTCCTTCTTTGTCTCTTTCTTTCCTTTTTTCTCTCTTTCCTTCTTACTTTCTTTCTTCCTTTCTTTCCCCCTTCCTTTCTTTCCCTCAAGCCGGGTCCCCTTTGCTTCCTCACTCTCGCAGTAACGACAAGGTATTCACGTGCGCCTTGTTCCTCCAGACAGCAGCTGCAGTTGAATTTTAGCATGTGTACCCACTTAACAGGCATATACGGCTATGGCGTTCACCTGTTGAATATAAATTTTCTGGTGCCACATTGAGCAAAACTACCTCATTTGTGTGTTAAATGGTACCATGCTGCGGTACGTTACTGCTTCAACGCAACCCTCCCATCCTCGAGCAACGCACCATACGGTATGTCTTGCCCGCCCGCACGTAGGCGGTGCGGTGCAGATCATCTATAGCAGTGGTACGCAGTTGACTTCCGTCGATGGATTATGGCTCTGTAGGTTTTCAAGTTGCTCATGTATTGCCTAACCTTACTGCTTCAATGTAAAACTTACAGCACTCAATTTCTCTGCCCTTGTGCCTTCCATTGACGTAAGACACGCATAAGTTCGGTTTTGCTAGTTACGCGCAAAAACTTCGGGCACAGTTCTGGGAAATAATTTGGCAAGCCAACAAAGAAAAATGCAAAAGCAGCTCTCTGAGGAATTCCTGCCTTAAAATGTCCGTGTATTGCGATTTCGGAGTGCATCAAAAAAGTTCGTCTAGTTTAAATAAACCTGGAGCAATTCTTTTTGGAGTGCTTGAGAGCTCATAATGATACCTTGGCGAGTAAAAAAAAAATATTGCAAACAATTTAACGTAACACCACACTTCAAACCCGGATATCTCTTGGCTTCCTTCTTTTCGTTTTCATGGACAGCATTTGCAGAATGCATGGCTGCAGGCTTTGAAGCAGTAACGCAAGGAAGTTCTACCGCAGAGGCCGGATACAAAGACATGAAATGACCGATATACAAGAGTCAAGATGTTCAGGAGGGTGCGGGCTGGCTCATCAGTTTGTTTGGAATAGGCCACTGCGTTGTGAAAATCCTAATCTAAAATGTACTTAGTATATTTCAGCTTCAACATTGTTTTTATGGCACCCATGGAATGTTAAACAATGTTTTCTTAAAAAAATGGGTGGTCCAGAAGTCAGTTTCGTCGTGAATGGCAGAATTACAGCCGTGTTTATGAATGTTTAGCAAATACTTTAGATCCGTTTGCTAAAGGAGACCCAAGCAAATAATTTCACATACACTGCAGTGAAGGCATGCTCTAGTCTACTGCAGCATATCAGCATGTTTCAGTCAATGTCTGAAAATGTTGACAGAAAAGCAGAAGGTAAGCTCTATTTTTCCCTTCAATAATAAAAACGACCCTATAAGAAAAGGGTGCGCTGGGATTTTCTGGGAATCTGTGCGAAGAGGAGATCTTTAGCTACAAAGCGCGCAAAAAAAAAAAAAATTGTGTTCAATGAGAATCTAATATTTCTCTCGCCGATGCAAACTCCCGCTTTAAATTTAATCCCGTCAATAACAAACTGATATTTCGTCATCCGAACGACTCTTTTTTTTTTAATGCACGAGATATATAGGGCGCTAAATGTAACGCGACATAACGCAGAACCGAGAAAACGCAAGAAACCGCGCTAACCGCATATCTCGGTGTCTGCGACGCTCTCCTGACAGCTTACGGTCCGAGTCGACAAAATCCAATCGCTAATCTCAAACGGCGACAAAAATGTTCTGTTATAGTGGTTATAGAGCTCTGGGGCTCTTTTTATACTGGCCAGTGGTCATATTCACCGAGTTGATCGCGCTTCAGTGTAATTTTATACTTCGAACGCCTCTCTTTATAATCTGCCGCGTCCCGCTAAGAGCTTTCGCAATCCAACGGCGGCTTTGTGAATCCAGCTCACAATCAGCTGACGCCGGCAGCGCCAGTTTCCACATCGTGGCAGGATTTTCGTTGGTATACGACTGCACGGGCCCGTGCTTCTGCGCTTCGCTTTTTTTTTTACGCTGACTCTTTTCCCTACGCCAAAACATTGCGCTTGAGGAGAGGCTATACAGACGCGTGTCCTGAATGGGCATTTATAGGCTTCAGCCGCACAGCGCCTACGGGTCCCATCTCCCGGCCCCCGCTCGTTCCACTTTCCGCGTGTTCATTAGAAAGGCGCGGGCTATGTGGATAAGCACCCTCGTCGACTATTACCGCGCTGCTTAAAAGATTCATTCGTGTCCGCTGTTGCAAAGACATGCCATTAGTATTCCGACTGTCACCCGGTGCCTCATTACAATGGGAAAAAGTCGTTCCAGTAGCAAGGGTATATAGAAAGAGGGGTGTAGGGAGCAAGCAAAGGAACAAGGGAGCAAGGGAACAGTGTAGAAGGTTTCCATATGCAGTGCTGTCTCTGTGGTCGATGAAGCCCGCGAGCGCGGTGATCGTATGCGCTATAGGAACGACTCATTGCGCCTCTGACGTTTTGCATTTTTTTCATCGCCGGCTGAATTTGCTCTGCTCGGTTGCCAGCAGCAACTCCTTCAAATAGTCCGTGGCGGTAAATCGATGTAATCCGTTACTTCATGTTCGATACCAAAAACGTGCTTAGGGACACCATTTGGCCGCACGTATTTGTTATGGATATTGAGTTTCTTTGTTTATAAGACCTTGAGCCGGAAGTCGAGTGGTATTTAACGAGTGCGCGTGTGCGCTGCACGAATCATTTAGTCCCTGAAAACAGAGGGAAAAAGGATAAAAAAAGAATGACAGTGCTTTTTCCTTTGTAGGGACACATTTATGGAACAAGTTGCCAAACAGCATTACGTCAACAAGTTTCCACTCATATGAAACCACCTTACAAAAACGCTTTCATTTTACTGCAAGATTGCAGGACCTCACTAAGTGTCCACTGCGTTTTTGTAGTAAACAACATGTACTTTCGTTTTGTAGCGAAAGCTACAGTGGCCACGAACTTTCGATTTCGCTGTGGCGGTGCTCCGAGGAGGCACAGAGACCGACCTTGAGCCGTTGCCTAGCAACCGCCGCAGCTGGCGGAAGCCGCGCGCTCTCTGCGTCATCTTACATGACGTCACACCGCGCGCCTCGCCGCGTATCTGCCGCCGCCGTTTGGAATGACGTCACACCGCTTGCCTCGTCGTTGCGCTCGCCTTCGCTCGCTTCGCCAGCTGTGTCGCATGCCTGTTTTCGCTACGCATATCCTGGCATAGCCGAGCTAAGCCACTGCCATTGTTTTTATTGCTGCTGATTATTCAATGAAAGTGGGGTTTATGCATTTCTCTGTGTTTTTTTATTGTTATGTATGCGTTATGTTGGCGGATGAGGCCAGCCAATTGGAAGTATCCGCTCTGGTGACGTCATCTCCCTCCAGCCAATAGGATTTGACCAGTCTGGTGTCTTCACTTCCCTCCAGGCAATGGGTGAATTTTATGATGAATACATTATGAGAAACACTCGACTGCGGTCTTACGCTCTTACACCTCTGACTTGTACGGGGTGCCGAATAATACAAAACAGAGGATAGCTTGACGACATGTCAATTGCCCCCCCCCCCCCTTTTCCCTTTTTTTTTTCTTCTGTCTTTACAATTATTGATTAAAACTTCGTTTCAATTGGCTTTCGGGGACCTGCCTGTTGACGACGGCCTGTGCTTCCCATGTTCGGGACGAAAGTTCTGACGCACTTTCAGGCCTATGCTGTCGAGCGCGGAGAAATCCCGAACCGGAGGATGTTTACAGTGGAAGGAACAAGGTATGACGTAAGCGTAAGACGCAATCGGGAGGGTGGTTAACAAAGAAGGAGAAGGGTTACTTTAGAAGGAGGAGGGTATAGCGAGAGTTTAGGGATGTACAATGGGAGGCTGTATATTTCGAGGCTGTTATACATGGAGGGTATAACCCTCCACTTATACCCTCCAGGTATAAATGGAGGGTGAGGCCTGAGGAGAGGGTCATCGGTGGCGCCACGCACCTAGAGCGGTGGAGTGAAGAAGAGAGCCAGTCGAAAAGGGAGGATGCGAGGAAAACTAAAATAATTGCTATAAAACTGTACAGACATGAGGTCGTCCTCATATTCTCTACCTCGACATGTCGTGAAATATGCATACCCTAACAGCTGTCGCTGAATCTCGCGTTTCACAGTGGTTACCATCCTGCCATTTTTTTTCTATTGTTTCGCTAGGTTTCTATACACGCCAGAAAACGAGGCCACGCTGGAGGTACATTTTTAAACAAAAAAAATGTGGTGTATCTAAATACCCTCTTGTGCTGGACAAAATGCTCTGGAACCTAAAATGAATATTAAAAAAATTGTGTAAATAATCTTTTCTAAATAGCCAATCAAACAAAATTTAGAAACTTATTGTGAGTTGAACCATTCGAAGGCAAACAATATGTCGTTAGTTTCAATGTACCGGTATATTTTTTTTTTAGTTTGGCTTAATTTCGTGAAAAATCTAGTATAGAGTGATACACACAGAGCCAAACGAACGGTCCTTGCATGAAACATTCACACCAGGCATTGCACGCCATCGTCTCGCGATGAAGAGACCCAGCGTCATGGCTTGTTCTCACGGCTTGCGCAATACTTGCGAGCCATTAATTTTGTCCAGGTCGATAGCGATTGGCTTCGAAACTCTCAACCGCCTGCCCCCCCCCCCCCCCCCCCCCCCCCAACCTTCCCGGCGATTTTTTTTTTAGTGTAGGTGCGCCAACGCTCTTCGAACAGTGCCCATTTGTACTTCCCACTTCGGGCCATACAGGGCCCATATGCGTGCCGCGTCCTGAGAGGACGACCGTTGCTCCCGGTACGCTGTTCGCTCGAGCCCAATCGACAGCGAACCCGACGGCTACGGGGCGAGCCGCACTTGATTAGTCCAGGGACCAGCCATTAAAGCGAGACCGTGTGCGCTGCACTTACCTGTACGCGCACTGACTGCATTGCCTCAGCAGATCCTGTCCTCAGAGACCTCGTCCACATACACGCACTCAAAAGCATGCGCAAGCCTACAGCCCCTCTCTCTTTTCCCTCTCTCTTTCTCTCCCCTTGTCCCCGCCTGTGGCGTCGGTCCTGTTATCGCAGAGTGCAGCGTAGAAACACAAGCTCCCAGAGTTTCGCGAATAGCGGATAGGTCGGGTCACTCCCAGCGATGATGTCGTCGTCGGCGCGATTTCGTGTGGGCGAGCCAGTCGTTCTGACGTCTGCGCTGGACAGGGGCGAACGCAACGAGCGGCAAACGACGGAGCTTTAAGGGCCACTTCACAGTACACGCCGGTTGACTGTCACGTGGAAGTCATGCTTATGGTGACCAGAACAACAACAACAGCAAAAATGCAGAGGCATGAGCGAAACTTTTGGTGCCACCCTTGCAGGAATGCGTCTCCGACTACTGGCCACAGAAACCCCTCTATTCTGTCGAGGCTGTACCTTTTGTCTTCGTCGTCTTTTGCTTCGTTGTCTCCTCCATGTTCCTATACCTTCCAAGCAACCTATACCTTCTCCTCCATATTCCTATACCTTCAATCTGGATAGCGTGGGTATGTGGCCATGTATTGAGTGCAAGACGTTCTCCAAAAGAGGTCCAAGAGGGCCGCCATATTAAGCCTCCCTTCTCCTCCTTCCCTTCTTGGCACCCACAAAAGAAAATAAAAATAAAAACTTGTTGCTCAGAGGGTCAGTTTTACGAGTAGGTGTTCGCAGCTGTCTCGCACAGCCCTGTATCACTAAGGCGGCGCCCTTCAAACTCTTTTTGAAAAGGTCTGTACGCGGTCACGTAAATGCGTGGGTATTCTTTATTGCTATAAAGGTCAGATCGTAGGGACAAACAAGACAGTGTTGTCGTGAAATGCAGACTGAAAGAGGGTTCAAATGTGCAGTGAAAGCCCCAAAACGCCTTTTTCTATAAAAAACAAAAACAAAGCACCGCGAAAAGGCAACAAGTGTAGCTTTTATTGAGAGTAATACTGCAGATATTCAAGCAAAATAATATAGCGGGGTTATAAGGTTTTTATCACATTCTTTTTCTCTATTTGCTTCAGGAAAAAACCCACACTGGCTAAATCGCTGCGGACAGTTCTTTGCATTTTTATGACACCTGAAAGTCAGGGCAAACTGGTAAACAGCAATCAGCGTCCTTTCGCTGTTGTTAATTTTAGGAGTCCGCCACGCTCTGTACCAGACGCCAGCAATATCATGTGTCAGGGTCTCACCCAATGTTGTCCACACTGCTGCCTAACAGCGCACGTGTCACGCCGAAAGAAAAAAAATTAAAAGTCGTTAACATATATGGTAACACAGCTAGCTCTGAAAGCCTCTAAAATAGCATTACGAATAACTCTCCTTCTAATCACGTCCCCTGCCTTGTTTAAGTACGCAGGACATGGAACTCCGTTTGAGAGCACGGCTGGCTTCCTGAAGTTCCAGCCGGGAAGACGATAGTTTGTCAGGTCAGCGGCGTGTTCCTGTAACGAAGCTTTCACCGTGTAGTTGATTGTCCTCCGTGGCCGGTAATTATATGCAGCGGCGTGGAAGCTGTGACCATGCCTTAATTGTCCACTCAAGGAGTAAGGCAGATAGATTCAAGCTCTTTATCGCTCCGGGTCTTGGCGCGGAAGTTCTTTCTCTTGATCACTTCTGTTGCTCATATATGAGATGCCATTGACGAAACAGCTTCCGAAGCGTTACTGCTATGAATCTGTGAAAATCGAAGAAAATTTTATCGCTCTGTGCAATACTTTTTTTTTTATTGTGCGCACTAACCATCTTCCACGCTGCACCCTTGTTAGGAAGGCGGGGCTCGCTTCAAAGTGCGCTCATTAGCGCGTCTGGTCTCACCGCAAGAGCGTCGACCTGGGCATCGACGCGATGCCGCGGTGTTTACGCGAGAGGAGAGAGAACGCTGATGAAGCCAGACAAAATGAGCAACTTCCTAAGCGTTAGTTAGACAAAGTTTATCGGCCCCGCTTCCTTGGCTCGTTTGTCACCCCCTTAATTCGCATAGTTAACGCCCCAAGTTTATAGGAGAGCGCCACGCAAAGCTGAATGTTTGGATAACGGCAGTTCTGCTAGAGCGTGTGCGGTGTCAAATGACGGTCAGTTTTTCTTTTTTTTTTCAAAATCCACCAGCCTCGTTTAATGAATCATTTAAAAGCATACCGCATCGCTAATTTACTAACAGGTAGGAAGTGAAAGTCGAGACAGTCAATGCTCTTATGAGTATCAGCAGATAAAAGAAAACTGAAGGGTCATTGCACGCCTTGGGGTAGCAATCAAAGGAGCTGTGACTAAGAACACTGGTTTTTGACACGATACACAGTCTAGATTGTCAAAATTGGACTAATATGAGATAGGAGCATGCTATACATGACGGCGGCTCTGAATCAAAAGTAAACAGCTATTCTAAAAAAAAAAAACACCTGTTACGAGCAGTCATCTCTTCAAGTTCTGCCACATTCACAAGGTGGCTTATAGACTACCCAAAATAATGGTTATTAAATTTAATTTTGTGTTTTAAGCTTCTCGCTATGCCGAGAAACTAGCGTTAAGCACTTTATTGTTAACCCTGAATAACTACTGGCTGTTTCCTAATTCAGCTAGGTTTTACAGTAACAATAATAAGGAACAAAATAAATAAAATTAAAATAAAAAGAACAGTCAAAGACAAGTACCGCCGTCTTGGAAAAATGTAGGGAGTTGAAACACTCGTGCACTAATAGCAATAAGGACAGCTGAGAGTGTAATCGGCAGGACATATTTGTTATTCAGGGCTAAAAAGAACGAGCAGTCCTGTGAAACGAACGACGAGAAAACGTAGATAATCGCAAGCAAATGTTATGCTCAAAAGCAACTAATGAACTGCCCACCCTATAACAGCGAAGTACCGTCCTCAAACTCCTAAAATCAGGATGTCCGGTGGGCTTAAACGTGAAAAGCGAAATGATGGACACTAATGTACTTCGGTATCGCGTGAAAACTAATGTACTCGTGTTTTTACCACGCCGTACAAGTAATGCGAGATTTTTGTTTCGTGGTGAATAACGAGAGGGTATTTAGGAAAATGCTCTTGGCGGGACTGGCGGTTTTATGTCGCATATTATAGTTTCAGGTATTTCCTCTCTTTAATGTTCCCGTGGTACGCACAAAAGCAAGTGTAGCACTAGCAGCGCAGCCTGTTTTCATTTCCAGCGAGAATCATAAAGCCTGTGAGCGCTATTTCTGTAGACGACGTGCGGTCTGAAAACAGCATCCCCCGCCCAGAAATGGAGTCACTGTTTTCAGGTAACACGTCTCGGTTTTGACGCACACTATACTAGCGTCGAAAACATCGTTGACTTCGAGCCTTCTTCCTTAGTGTGACTGTGTTTACCATGGTGGGGTTCATAATTAGCTCTAGAAGTACGAATTTTAAAAATCACCTGTGCCATGATGACGGCGCTATACCCTTGGCCAGAAGGGGAACCTTGATGACAAAGGCTGTTGGCTTTTCTGTTGTTTTGGAGAGCCGCGTGCTTAGCAATAGTAGAGAATACTAAAGAAACACAGGCACGAGGGAGAAAATAAAACGAAAAAGGTCTAGAAAAGTAAAAAGACATCGAATGGCTTTAAATTGTATCTTTCTGGCGAATCGGAGGGACAGAATGTTTCATTCTTAAATGTTTACCTCCCCCTATATCTCATCCCCCCTCCACACACACACACATACAACCACACAATAAAAGCACGCACACGCACACAGAGACAGTGTTTAAAGCCAAAATAATCTTGCTCCTGCGAAGCGTGCTCTGCCTGGCTTATACTCAGTTTCAGGAAAAGCCTGCTTTACAAAAATACGACATGAATGCAGGCGCTTTACTTAAAAGGACCCAGGCTCACCAAGGAAACCAGTTTTCTCTCGTGGATTGTTCAAACGCCTTTTATTCTTTCGTTGTTTATTCCCGAGCATTATGGTAAGAAGTGTTAACTTTATTAAAGTCCCGGGATTTTCCACGCAGTTGCGGAACGGATGACGAGACCGGCAAAATAGAAGGGGGCTTCACTGTGTTAAGTGCGTAACATATAATGTGCAATATAAATGAAGTGGCGCAGAGGTGAAAATCTGTGCGGTACATAGCATTACTCTAAAATGTACTAGTAGGTGCCTTAAAGTTTGGGAACAGCCAGTTCGTTGGAAGCTACAGTTCGGTTCTCGAAAAATCGGTGTAACTCATGCGTAACCTTATGATGACCACCATTGTTTGAAGGGGTCCACGTAGATAATTATCTGGAAATTTTTGCTTAATGCCTGGACAGAACGTGCTTGTAATAGATGGAACATCACATGCAACTGGAAGGAGCAAGCACCTTGAGTGATGACTCCGTGTCACTAACGCCACCACCGAGCTTTATGCGTTAGCATAAGAGCCCCATGTCCACGCGCCTGCTTTCGGTGTCACAATTTTCCACCTACCACGGTTGGCACACGGAAGAGTCAGCTGCCACCTGCCATGGTTGGCTGGTGGCAAAGTGGGGAGAGTGAAATCCCCGTCACGTCTTCTAGGGGAGAGGAGGGAAGAGGAGGGAGAGACCGGAAGGTGGATGCCACGGGAGGAGCTCTGTCACCTGCCAGAGTTGATACACGGAAGAGCCAGCTGCTTCTTTCCACCTGCCACAGTTGGCAGGTGACTAATTGGAGAGAGGAAAATCCCCCTCTCCAGTTTTTGTTGTATTTGCGTGATTGGCTGTTCACAACGAGCTTCTCGTGGTATCGGATTATCACCGCTAATGGCAATCAGGTGTATTTCATGTTTTTAACGCGATAGCGTTCGGGAGCTGGCGTCGCAGAAAATCCGGCGTCGGCGTCGTTGCCCTTTAGCGAAAAATCCCCGAAAAATCCCCATAGAATCAACCTAGCGGGCAGGTGGGCCAGCTAGGTCACGTGACCTAGTGACGTCAACCCAACCTACCCATTGGAGTGTGAGGAAACTGCCCACTGCGCACAAGTCTCACTGGTGGCAGCACCTGCAATCGCAGTGCAGTGGCGCATCGCTTGCGCCAGGTGTGGTATGAGGACTTTCAAGGATTATGAATGTTAAGTAAAGAATGTCTAGTGCTGCATAAATGGACATCAACCCATTAGCCATCGCGTCATACCTGTTTAGGTGGAGGTTAAGTGTCCTTTTCAATTTTTTTTCGTTTATATTGTGGGCACAAGTTTACGCAGTATGCAGTTTATTGCGGAATCCCTGGTACGCTTCACTACATCCTTACCTGCCACGAACGTTCTGATATTTGCTCACCTTTCTTCAAGTCCTCTTGAGTCGAGCAACGTCGAACGCTGTCAGGTTCTTGTACCAAAAAGTGAAAGGATGAGGATTTTATTTTCGAGTTTCAAGCAAAATTCTGCCGCCTGAAGAGATAGAGTGCATGCGGCCTTCAGACGCAACTTGTAAGGTCTGGCAAGCTTGCCTTCGCAGTCGTTGTGGCAAATAATGTCTACACTACAAGATTAGGTGCTCAAGGCTGTCTTTAATTGAGCTCATCAGGAACCTCCGTGACACATGACCGACTTTTTGGTGGCAGTTCCACTCGAGTCTGCCGCGGAAGTCCAGCAGTCCACTTGACGTCGGCAAGTAGGAGCTGTTGTATGCTTTACTAGACTTAACTAGAGCGGTTTGCTTGTGCCAACGTATTGGACTGAGACTGCTAGCTGACAGGTGCAATATTTCTCAACGCACTTCGAATGTCAAGCACGTGTTAATTGCATTCGAATGCGTTGTTTCTTGTTGTAGCGTCGCGTCCCAGACACAAGCACTTCAAGCCTACACTTGAAGGCGTTTTAGGACGATTTTGTTTGAACGTCGACTGAGAGCCTTGTAGGCGACTAGAACATCAAGAATCAGTCCCCATTTACTTGTGTGGCTGAAATGAAACTTCCAGCGGTACACTTTGTATCGGCTACACCGACGGCTATTAAGCTCGACACAAGGGCTGTTGACACTCGAATCCCACCTATTTCTCGGGTCACCTGAAACTCGCATGACCCGTGACCCACTTTGCGAGGATTTCTTGCTCTTTCCCTCGTGGGCACATGTTTGTGTCCCAGAAAAATAGTCGGCGACGCGACAGTGAGAGACAGCTCAGGTGTAGTCTCGTATCCTCGAAGGTTCCTCTCTGCGGTTTCGCGTCGCATGTGCTTGAAGCACTTATCAACCTTGTACACTCTAATTTGGAAGAGTCAAGACAGAAGCACATTGACGCCCCGTTGTGCATGTTAAGCGTTCTTACTGTGAGAGGTGACGTAGAGTGAAAAAGAAGTCTCACTTCGTGCAGGAAAACTGGGGCATGACCTCGAGTTGCTTACGAACTCTGCCATTCCTTTGCTTCACGCCGAAATCTACTTTGAGAATCGCATCTCCTTTACATATACGCCTTCCCCTTAAGAGAGCCCTGAATTGAGGGTCCGAAAATAAAAAAAGCTGTTTTTTTCTTTCTTATCCTAACCTCTTCTTCCTTTCCGATCCTTTTTCTCTTTACCCTCTTCATTTTAGCAGTGGCGCCTGTACCAGAAACCTTTTCCGAGGCTAGAGATGTCGTTGGCGCGTGTAACAAAAAGTTTGTGACTTCCTAACTCAACGTTTCTTCGATTTTAGACGAGCGCAGCAAGGGCAGATAGGAGGAGAACAAAGATAGGGCAGGCGCTGACCCTCAGTTCAGGTTTCAGTACAAAGTAGACATATAGTATACACACTTGTCAGCACCTGTCCCGTCTTCTTTGCTCGCGTACCATCCGCCCTTGTTGCATTGGTTCCGAAATGCATTTACACCATCTTATAAATAATTAGCGTTAATCGACGTGACCTCTTTCTAAACAATGACTGATCTTCTCTGTAGCCAAGAACCGTTTCATTGTGACGTCATAGGAATACGTGAGCGTATCCTTACTATTGATAGCTCATTTATTCCCCGCTAATCGGCATTGAGCTGCTTATCCGCCATGCTCAACGCTAATTACTGGAAGCAGATAAGAAGTAGAAGGGCGAAGAATTACCTAGTTTTTAAAGAAAATTATAGGTGTGTAGTCGGGCTGCGACGGAGGAGCCGATTCCAGGGAAGACAGGGCTACTTCTGTGAAGACCTAATTATCCTAATGGCACCTCGCGATCTCTGCCAGCTAATTACTCTGCATAATCGCTGCGGGAGGGAAAATCTGTGTATTGACAATTTTTATTACTTCTGGCGCGTCTATAATGGGTGTTTATAGCGTATTCGTCTTTACTGCGTCGCCTACGGACGGCTGTTTTAACTGCGGCCTAGCTTTGCGGTAGGGATCTGAGCTGATTAATTGGCGCGAAAAGTTACCGCATACGACAACGACCTCAAGACATTATCATGTTCTGGCTGTCGAAAGAAACGCTCAGAGGTGAAAAATTAAGCGGTTAAAGTCAAGTGGTGGCAAAAAAATAAAGAACAAAATGAAAAAGTAAAATTTGCAAACTCAGTAAAAGTAAGCTGTCGTGACCCCCCACCTACAAACTTCCCACGATGTAAAGCCTATGGTAGCGAATACAGCGTTCAAAATGGCGGCATTTGCCCATTATGTTCACAGGTGAAAGACCACACGCGAAAAGGAGAAATCCGCTGCAAGAAATTTCTTTTATTTCTCAGTAAGCTTCTTTGACAGGTCCATTGCACACTGTACTTTCTTTTTTTAGGTCTTTCTTTTTAATTACAGACGCTTGTCAAGTGCGCCGACACACAGCAGTTAGCGTCTGCGCCGCTAGCATTAAACGAACCGCTAGCGTGCGTAACATCCTGTGTCGAGTTCAGAAAATGTATAAAAGGGGGGTCTCGAGACCATTACCTCCGCGAAAAAGATTATCCGGAACGATTCGAGCAAGCAAATGAGGATCCCAGCTCCGAGCCTCAATTTTTAACGACTTCTGCGGTCGAATCGGCAGGCCTTATTTTAACGCTATTTGCGCGCCTAAAAAGGAAGAAGAAAAGTTTATACAAGGCTTGGCCTTTTCCTCTGCCTCCTACTCGTGTTCTACGGGCTGCCAAAGGAGCGATCTGTTACCTTGTTAAGGCGACTTGGGTCGAGCCCGACGGTCAGTGGATATTCCTGTTATGCTGAGATATCAATTCAAAATCTAAAGATGGCTGGGTACCCTGCGCTTTCTTCACGCTGTGCCAAAGAGCACTTACTCGTATTTCAAAAAAATGCACTTTATCAAAGAACACCTTTTTTTTTCAGCACATGGGTAAAAGCTTGCTTTCACAAGTTTAATACCTGGCATTCCTGTATATACATTGCGGAAAGTGACATTTCACTGCTATTGGTAGTCGGCAGTGCAGTGGCTTGTGTGAACAAAGAAACCCTTAGAAGGCAGGAGGCAAGAGCTCTTTCTGTTTTGTTTTCTTTGCAAAAATCCGTGGAGAAAAGAAAAACGTGACATTTTGTATCTATTGCTGCAGTTATGCAGCGTTATTGGCGTAAATACGAAGCGGGGACTGGTAAGGAATGCGGCAGGCGTGTTTCAATGGAGGCAAAACGCAAAGGGCTCCCGTGTGTTGTGCGGGGTCAGTGCGTGTCAAATATCCCCGGTTGGTCGAAATTATTCAGGAGACCTCCACTACGGCACCTCTTTCTCTTTCTTTCTTTCTTTCTTTCTTTCTTTCTTTCTTTCTTTCTTTCTTTCTTTCTTTCTTTCTTTCTTTCTTTCTTTCTTTCTTTCTTTCTTTCTTTCTTTCTTTCTTTCTTTCTTTCTTTCTTTCTTTCTTTCTTTCTTTCTTTCTTTCTTTCTTTCTTTCTTTCTTTCTTTCTTTCTTTCTTTCTTTCTTTCTTTCTTTCTTTCTTTTAATACAGCGGCTACTCTACGGCAGGAAAAACATTTGAAGTTGTGGTAGAACCTTAAGAATAAAAAGAAGGAAATTTGCAAAGGGACAGTGTGCTAATATTTGTATCGCTCACGCCTGAGATGTGGCATAGAAAGCTGTCATCCGTCTTCCTTGTCTTGACCGCGCGCACTCATCCGTCCACAGATATTACTTCCGTTCGTCCACAGCTATTCAATATACGGCAGTTCATTAATGCTACATAATGCTCGACGCCGGTAACTGTCAACGTCGTTTTGATTATATCTGTGTTCATTTTCACACCACTAGCGCTCTCATGAAATTCTAGACATCAATTCTTGTTGAAGTCTTTATTAGACCGCGCTATTTCGCTACACGCCCGAAACGCTTCAGTGACGCTGCCAATCTGCTGCGATGAAGTGGACACAGCTGGGAAGTCCAGCAAAACGCTAATTCGCGTCGCGAATCTCTGGATTTCATGCTCTGTTGAGCACAATAGTTGATATATTTACGAATGTCCTAAATTATCTCTCAGAGCTGTCAGCAGTCGAGGGTACGCCTTGGTCTCATTCCGTAATGAAAGACGACGCAGAAGCGAAGACCCGTATGTCATTGTCAGCCAGCAACATGAGACATCGCCTCTTAATAAGAAGACCCGATCGTTCTCAAACAGGACACTAGTAAGCCGTAGTGTCAGTCTGCTTTTTTTTTTCTCATCTTGCCGCCAGATGTGTTTGAAATTCTATGAAGGACGACCTAAACTTTCCTGCGCCCCCTTGATCGTGTCCTTAAGTGGTATAGAACGCACCCTACATGTGTGACGCCTTGTAGGCTAGGAAAAGAAAATGGAATAACACGCTTTCTCTCTCTCTCTCTTTCTCTTACACGCACGCACACTCACACTCACACACAGTCTCACACACACGGACACACAGGCACACACACACACATGCACAGATGGACAGACAAGAGGAAGACTCAAAAGAACTCGGTACTGACGCCACCGGAACTTGCTTTTCTCTTATCCGAGATTTGTGCGTCGTCCCGTGAGCAGCTGTCGTGCCGTCCGTGTTCGCCTTTCGGAGCGTGACAACACGCCATCCCTCTCCCTTGTTCTTTTTATTTTGATTTAGCACCAACCGTCCCAATACCAGGCCTCGCTTTTAGGTCCCAGTGCCCCCGCGTTCGATAAGGAACCCAGCGACGCGTGACAAGTCGTCATTTTCCGGCTTGGCCGGTGGCTGGCTCTGGACCCCGCCTGGACTTGGCGCATCTCTTGCTTCTGCGCCCCTCTCATGTCTGATGTCGTCGTAGTCCTTGAGAAGGCCTTCGGCATGGAAGTGAAACGGAGGTGAAGGAGCATAGGTTGCCAGAGTCCCTTCCCTTAGTGATTTCGCTTGACTGTTTACGCTTTTGTAGCAACGTGAACGCAGTCAACCGTATTTTTTTTTATTCTGCGTACCTCTGTACTAACAAAGGACTTGCGCACATCGATGAAGCCATAGGTCGAGGCTTGTGACGACGTGCTGGGATTAATCTAATTATTTCATGAATAAGCGCGGCGAAGTATGAGGGCATGCTTGTAAAATGGTGCCCTTGTTTTGTCGTAAACTAGTAGCGCCGGTAACCGTAAGCTAATGCAAACTCTGCCTCTGCCTCTCTCAACCTTGGCTGATCGCTGAGAACGAACGGTATTTGATCTATTATTGATTAAGTATTGCGTCCGGAAGAGAAAAATAATACTTTTGAAGTGAAACCAAAACATTTGTAAGCTAGAACAGGCCAAAAAATGAAGCATGAGTATCATTGCAACAGGCCGCTTTCTCAGCAAACTGTGATAACGGCAAGTAGTTTTGTGCGGATCTCTGAGTCTAAACAGCACCCTCATTCCTCACGAGTTTGACAGTTGGCCATTGCTCTCCATTGCCCACGGACCCTCATTCATTTCTCGGCAGCAGTCACGGAACCCATAATTATTTCGACACTGTCATCAACATTAAGAGTTTGAATCGCGTGGTGAAAAACAAAACAACTCCATTTTCAACTCCGAAGTTTTCAGCATTAAGCACGCCTTTTGCTGCATAACAAACGTCGAAAGAGTCACAAAGAAAAAAAAACAATCATTTATTGCTAAGACAACTTGATTGAAGTGCCCTCAGTGTCTCTCTTAGCTGTTTCTGCCGGTTGTAGTGAATTCGAAACACGCCGATCGCACACTTCGAAACCAAAGCCTCCGTTGCTACAGAGCTTCGTAGTGCTATCGTGCATTACACGCAGTGCAATGCAATGCTTGTAGCGCTACTATGAATAAGCTATAAAAGCAGAACTAAAATTGAGAGAACCGGACTAGAAGTTTTCTGTGAAATTTCCAGAATTATCTTTTTGTTTTCCTTTGCTCTTGTTCTTTCTTCGTACGGCCAATTAATTGTCCGCTTCGGGTTTTCTTGCGAGCGTTGTTCGCAGTTTTGAGAAAGAGACAATGACCGTCTTCCTTTATTTTTTTTTAAGCGCCCGACCTTACGTCGCAAGGCACGTAACGGCACTATAGTATTTCTTCTGAAGAATGCAACATTTTAAGCCAGGGCGAAGGTTAACACTCCAAGTCGACAGTGTTGGCAAGGAATAAAGGTGGCTGACCAAGCCGCCTATTTAGGTCGTCGTTGACTTGGGCACACAGCTTTGCACACTCACCACAATTGTTAACGAGAGCGCGTTAGCATTACTATTAGTAATTCACGATTTGTTTTGGTAAAGTACCTTCCAACATTATCGCAGAATGTTTAACCTTATCTTACCTATTTAAGCATGTATCAGCCGCATAATTTACGATTGCATGCTTCTTGTTTTTACTGAGAAGGTAGAAGCAAATATCGCAATGCTCGAACTCGAACGTGGAACGTTTGTTTGCAGTTCTTGTGTCAGGGACCGTGTGAACAATCTGGTTCACAGCGTTGGTTAACGCTATCATGTCCTAATGCAATCAACACCCACGGTGATCAGAGGCACCTAGAGGCGTTGGGAAGAAACAGCTCGGCTTGATTGTTTCTGTAGTGTTACACGAAAGACAAGACCTAATCTCCCCAGAGGCCCAACCAAAAGCCCCGCTCGCGGGCTTGATCTCGTTTGCGGTGTTAATACCAGGGTCATAGCAAGCACGGACTCGTCTCACTAATTGACTGCTTAATTATTCCTGTTTCCCGCTGTCAGCAAAAGCCTCGCGTCAATCGGAGTGAAGCCAACGGTTGGAGGGCGGGGGGGGGGGGGGGGGGGGGGCATAGCTTCTTCACCGAGGAAGACACCGACGCAAGAACGAAACAAACATAGAAAGAAGGGAGACAGTGGTTGGAACCGACAAAAAAAAGCTGCGATGAAAAATAAAGCGCCTTATTACAACTGAGCGGAAGAATCAAAATCACGCCTTTACCGGGGTGACCCCAAGTGGTTTCTCAGACTGCTGACAGTATAGCACAACGAATTTATGGAGTGCAGTGGGGAGAGGGTGAGTGATATTGAGATGCTACCTGTAGCTGTGGTGGTGCTGAAGTGAACATAACACCTACGCTTTCAATACGAGGGTCAGAAGTAAGCGATCATTTTATTGCAACTTATCCGGGGGAGGAGGAGCAGAAGGAAAGGCAGGGGGGTCAGCGGAAAGATAAACCGGTTTGCTACTCTGCTCTGGGGGGGGGGGGGGGGGGGGGGATATAAAAATGAAAGAGAAAAGGGAGTAACATTAACATGAAGTTAGTATGCGAAGTCGGTAAGCGTGCGGTAAAATCACAGTCTATTGTGCAAGCCTGAAATTCTCAAGAACCGGAGCACTGCCTGGGAGGCCTTCATCGCCGACGACCGCCGCGGCCAGTGGCCGAGAATCTTCATTTCCGTCAGTGGGCGTGGATCTAGACGCCCCAGCGCACGGTACAGAGACTGACTTTTGGCACTGTATGCCGGGCATTCACAAAGAATATGGGCTATAGTCTCGTCACAATCGCAGATGGAACATGCACGGATATAAGCCATACCGTTTACAAAGGAGTAAAGGTTGATGAAAGCTACACCAAGTCATAGGCGACACAGCAAAGTTGCTTCACGTTACGGTAGGCCGGGTGGAATCCGGAGCTTCAAGTGAGGGTCCAGGAATTTCACACGCAAATCCGAAAATTGGCCGAAATTGCACGCGGCACTCGTGATCTCCTTTCGCTTGCAGGCCCTCAGGAGTAAGAACCGAAAGGTCCTTTTGCAGCACAAGCAACGTACTTCCTTCGCATACACATCATGCTTGTGTTTTTTCTCTGCATTAAGCTTCGTCCCCCAACGTGAGGTTTCTAAACTGATTGCCTTCATTCTCGAAGCTTGGCGAAGCACGAGATTTCTTTTCGCAAATACAGTGATCCACACCTTGCGAGAAAAAAAAAATAAAAAGTAAAGTCTGGCAGGTAAGGTTAGTCGCTATGTCTGAAGCCCGACAATTGGGTCCGCTCTGTCTTGCGTACGGATCGCGTTCCTGTCTTTCTGGTTGGTGACACGAATACCCGGCGCATGTACTGCAACGTTGATGCACGAGGGGAATGATGACCAGCGGGTGTAAAACGTAGAATGCCATTAGTTAGACTAGTTAGCGGTGGAAGAGAGACGAGAAGCGCGACAGGAACCGGAAGACGACAAAGCAGGAACACCCATTCACCAGCATGACGGTGATGGAGACGAGCGAACATGCACTCCTGAAAAAAGACGAAGAAATCGGCGCGCAAGATGAATTGCTGAATAAAAAATGCCGACGTAAAGAAATACATCGTACAGTAACAAATATTGGTGGAAAAAAACTGCATGATAAGACAAGTAGCCTCGAGGGCGAGTTTTTAGACGAATGAAGGAGCGAAGGGACATAGGAGATGGAAAACAGAAGGGATAACGACGCTACTCCACCATTCTCCCAGACACTTGTACCTGTCTGAATAAACTTCTTATCTTATCTTATCTTTCCACGACACGCGCGACACCTCGTGACGGAAATCGCGGGAAGGGGGGGGGGGGGGGTCTGAGGCTGACTCTGAGCGAACGGCTGTTAGGATGAACACCGTCCAACGACTAAGAGGGGCAGCGGAGGTTACAAAAAATAAAATAATGAAGCGCAACTAATATTAAAACTGCACACAGTAAAACATTAACAAAACCAGAGCCAAGACAGAGTACCACGCCCTCGGAAAAGTGCCACCCGAGAAAGCTATTCATCTTCCATGAAAGCGTACTTGGATTGTATTCCTTCCTGCTTGACATGATGGACTTGCAAGACGCTTTCATTGCGGACAGCAGTGGGAGAGTAAAGAGCCGTATAAAGCGTACACTTCTTTTGAGTGGAAGGGAGTGGGAAAAAGAAAAATAATGGAAAAAAACGTATGGAATGGATGCGTAGATACCGGGCGTACCTGTTGCATGATACTTCTTTAGGAGCGTCATTTCTTTCGATGGTTTATTTTGTGTTATTCGTTCGTGAGATCCGTTGCCGGAATACAGAAAAATGATGCACTGAGGCGACGCTCTGTCAGCCCGTCCCATGCACGCCCCATTTGCATTACGCCGCGGTCGGCCGTGATGTATTAAACATGTGCAAATATATTTCTTTCTTACTTGCGCAATAAACTAAATTAGCGTCGTCGCTTTATAGTACGGCCTGCACTGTTGCGCTCACAGTTATGAATACCAATATTCTATCCGAACGTTGTAAAAAGCTCCGTTAGTATTCTAATAATAAGTGCAATGTAGAAACTTAGACGCAAAGCTCGCTGTCTTCTTTTGTTATCGGATTGCAAAATCGCTCGCTGTCTTGCTAACTGTATGCAACTAGATTCTGTCGCCCCAATGGCTGGCAGTGAATGGCTGTGACAGATAGAGCTCATGAGGAAAGTGTTGACCACTCACGGCGCTCAGACATGCGCCAAGCTCTGAGAATTTCACAAGGGTGGTGCACAAATACTGCTATTGTTTTCGAGGCCGGATATCATTTGTCTCCTTTCCAGCCTCATGTAGAACAAGCAGGCACTTGACTACGCCATGTTCAAAGGCCGACTGACAACACAATCTATATAATTCCTCCTGGCATTCAGCGTAACTACGCAAGTCTTCAGAGTAGGCTCAATCTTGGGCGTGACATTCACGTGGTGATGCCTCCATCTAACTGGACGTGCAGACTCAGCAAGCAGCAACTGTTGTCAGATCCCTCAGAATGTGGAGCCCATAATCACGGCTTGTTCCTTGTACGCGTGCGGAAGGCTGGTATTGAGCAGTTCCGGTGCTCGCTCTGATTGGAAGCTATTGTCGTGGGGCCTCATATTGGGCAGTAGCTTGGCCGGAAACTCGGAAATTCCTTACAGGCAGTTGTATTGGGGCGCTATTTTGTTTCTTAAACAGTGAGACACTAGATTCACACCTCTGATCCGACGAATTGATGATGGGTTTGTATACATTCGCAGTGCCTTCATCGTCTGACTTTATCATAACCATCTTTCTTTTCCTCTCCGCCCTCTCTATTGCATGCTCGCAGGTCAGATAACCGTAGCTCTTATCGAGATATTTACACTTGTTTCTAAATAAACGTTTCTGCCTCTCTCGCCGTTAATTTTATGAGGTGAACTATTGTTTACTAATTAACCAAAATGGTTCAACTTAAACTCCGGACAACGCAGTTAGCTGTATAAAGAAAAATGATAGGTGTAACGTTAAGAGACAGGAAGAAAGCAGAGCGGGTCTGGGAAGAAACGCGCGGTAATACTTGTCAAAATCAAGAAGATATGGGCAAGGGAAGGGCATGTAACACGAAGGCAAAACTACCGATGGTCCTCAAGGGTAATGGAGTGGATTCCAAGAGACGGCAAGCGTTCCAGAGGGCGGCAGAGAGTTAGGTGGGCGGATGAGATTAAGAAGTTTTCGGGGATAAGGGGGCCGCGGTTGACACATCACAAGGTTAATTGGAGGCATATATGGGAGAGACCTTTGCCCTGCAGTGGCCGAAGCCCGGCTGATGATGGTGGTGGTGTTAATAATGATGATGTTTCCACTCCAGAGCATGAAAACAACTGGCTGCAATTAGTAGACAGAGCTAACCAGCTGACAAGGCAGCTGGCACTCTGATTTCAGAAAGAAAAAAAAATGAGTCAAATTTAAGCTAAGGTTCATGGGAGGAACGGAGAGGTAAGAGTGGTCACACCAAATACTGCATCCTTTAAACCGTATGTAGTCGCACGTTGGCTTTTGAAAAAAGGAAAAAACCATGACGAAGTTCAAAGAATTCGTAACCCATGTTTTTAGCCGCCGACATTTTCTGTTAGCAGTGGACTCCTCCGCTTGGCCGCTGAGCCGTATCGCAGGGCGCTGCAGGCCAACGGAGAGCCGGACAACTCCAGCGCAGCTAACAACGCCTCGAGTGGCTCATATTTTAGGCTTCCTCACTGCGCGAGTAAACACTGCGCAGCGGTAGAGCTCAGACAGAAGCTTTAGAGAGATAGGGCAGAACTGCGAGCGACAACCGAAGGAGAAACAAAATTTCAGAAAGAAACAGAAAACGAGAGTAAAGTGCGAAGAAACGAGTAGAAACACGTGCAAACACACGCGCCGCAGAGATTCCGTTTCGTTCGCCTTGTACATAACGGGCACTCAGCGCCGCAGTGGACGTCGCCGGAAACGCGCGCGCGCGCGCGCCAGGCTGCGGCTTACTTTATTTGTCCACACGCCAGACGTGCTCCATCGCGCATCGGAGTGGATGGTTGTGCCACGCGCAGGCAGCCCGTTGGGGCGAGGCGGAGGATGGGGATGAGTACAAGGAGGCGGAGGAGGTCTTTCTCTTTTTTTTTTTCCTTCCCCCTTGGACGCAGCTCTTCTGGCTCAGAAATCCTTTGCTTCTTCCGCGGCCGCACCTCACTTCTTAATCCTTCGCCTTGGGTGGCGCAAATACTGCCTCGCTTCCCTTCCTGGGCAACACGGCTGGTGCCCCAAGGGCCTGTTAATCCGTGTTGATTTAGCGGATCGGCAGCGTAAATGATGGATTCCAGATGTCGGCAACCGGTTAAGGACGGGACTTTAGACGCTGTTTCTTTGCCGCGAGCTCCTTCGCTTTCTTTCTTTCTTTCTTTCTTTCTTTCTTTCTTTCTTTCTTTCTTTCTTTCTTTCTTTCTTTCTTTCTTTCTTTCCTTCTTTCTATCTTTCTTTCTTTCTTTCTTTCCTTCTTTCTCTCTTTCTTTCTTTCTTTCTTTCCATCTTCCTTCCTTCCTTCCTTCCTTCCTTCCTTCCTTCCTTCCTTCCTTCCTTCCTTCCTTCCTTCCTTCCTTCCTTCCTTTCTTTCTTTCTTTCTTTCTTTCTTTCTTCCTTCCTTCCTTCCTTCCTTCTTTCTTCCTTCCTTTTTCGTTGTTTCTTTCTTTCTTTCTTTCTATTTTTTACGTATGGAATCTTTCAAGGGGAGGCTGTTCGAGACGAGTTTAAGACTATGAGTGCACAGGAGAATGAGTGAGTGGCGTCAAGAATGAACGCAAAGCCGTGTTATAAATGGCTACAGAAATAAGTAAAAAATAAACGAACGCACCCGAAAGGAGGAAAAAGAGCGGTGAACGGTAGGTTAAGTGCTGTGAGGTGAAGGTGCCAGGAAGAATTACTGCTGCTCAATTATTTACCACTGGGAAAAGTAATGCACAAAGCATGCTAAGCATAAGAGAAAAAAATAAATAAGATCGAACCTTTAGCTGAGTACAGTGCAGCGCAGGAGGGCTGTCAATTTAAGCTGCTGCATGTGTAAGAGTAGAACTTGGAACTTAAAACGCAGCTCCTGAATAAACAAAAAGAAAAGAGGAGTAATGTCATTCACCACGTTTAAAACTTCCATATTGGAAACAATTTTTGTCGAGGTTGACAATTTTATTTTGATCCTCTGAGAAAACATTATTTCTTCTTCTACGATGCCTAAACAGGGTCGAAACACAACTTAAAGTCCTAGAGAACAGGCTCTTCACTTGTTTCTTTTTCTTTTATTTAACTGCAACAAGTTTCTAATTTGTGACTGGTTAGGAGGATAAACACCATATTTTTGCACTTTTAAATGTTTTATAACGTATTCACTATTAAAAGTAAATTTTTTTAATAGCCATGCAACCGAATAGCTTTCCCTACCTTCCCACACTCGTTACCTTTCCCACCCTCTCAACTTTGTTTTTTAAGTATGGACTTTCAATTCCAATAAACAGGCAGAAGAATCAACATGTCTATACTTCATTGCTTTGTTACATTGACGGCGTCTGTAACAGAGCGGATTTGAAACAAGCGCCACAAGTGTGGCTCGAAATCTTTGCGT
The DNA here is from genome assembly GCF_055824585.1 of Amblyomma mixtum. Lineage (NCBI taxonomy): Eukaryota > Metazoa > Arthropoda > Arachnida > Ixodida > Ixodidae > Amblyomma > Amblyomma mixtum. The sequence goes on from NC_143013.1 coordinate 251,397,484, forward strand.
TAGCAAAGAACGTTAACAATACTGTCTTAAGTTCAAGCGAACGTCGTAACACTTGCGAGAAGTTTCTGCAAAAATGATATCTTTGCAGGCATGAGAGTCGAAAGCTGAAATGTAAGTGAGCCATCATCATCGTCGTCGTCGTCGTCGTTCTAACTACATCCACTGCAGGACAAAGAGCCTTTCTCCTCTCCTCCCCCTCTCTTTCTTTTCATCTCATTAAAGTTCTTTTCTATCTCTCTCTCTCCCTCCAATTAACCCTGACCTGTGTCAGCCGCGGACACCTCATCCCCGCAGATTTTTGTTGCGGAAGCAACACTACGCTAGGTGTGAGCGATTTCGCGGAGCCTCAGAGAGCCCCACCTGCGCATGCGCGAGGAGCGAGTGACGTCAGAGCAGCGCGGAGCCGTCGCCGACTCCTCCGCTGCGCCAGCAGTGCATTCTCCAGTAGGAGTGACGTCACACGGCGCACAGCTGCGGCGCTGGGGCCACCTCCGACTCCTCTCCTACGCGGGTGACTCAGAGGTGCCGCCGCCGCGGCGATTGCCGCGCCGTTGCTTCCGCAGTCCTACTCGGGATGGCCATTGCTCAAACCACAGCCAATTTTTTCACCTCATCCGCCCACCACCTAACTTTCTGCCTCTCCCTGCAGCGCTTGCCTTCTCTTGGAATCCAGTATATTCCCCTTAACAACCAAGGGTTATCTTGCCTTCGCATTACATGCCCTGCTCAAGCCCATTTATTCTTCTTGATTTTGACTAGGATGCCATCAACTCACGTTTGTTCCCTGACCCACTCTGCTCTCTACCTGTTTCTTAGCGTTATAGCAATCATTTTCTGCTTCTATTGCTATTTAAATCTTCTCAGTATGCTTGATTGTTCAACCCGGTATTTCACTTTTCCGTTTAATCAAGAAATAATTTTCGTTTAAGGTATCTCAGGCGTTTAAAGACACCTTCAAACATTTCATGCACGCAGCCTCACAGGGCCTACGCAAGAAAAATATTCCCTCGACGACTTTCCTTAAGAGTGAACCGCTAGTGTGTGCCGGAGCTTTAGCACGTGTCCCTAGAGTGCGACTTAGGAATTCTGCTTTATGCTTATTTTGCTTTTCCGTCGCTTCAGCTTTTTCGCCGAAAGAGAAACGAAGGGGTCGGAGTCAACCGAAAGCCGACTGCGGGCGCAAGCGATGGCGGGTGTTCCACTCCGAGGCTAATCCATAGGCCAAATCGAGCGGTGGGACCCATGCAGGCTCCACTAGCGTTAAAGCACTTAGCGCTTCATAAAAGCCTCTAATGCGCCTCGTGGGCGCTTTCGTCACGTTCCGTGTCGTTGAAAATGTCCGTAAGGGTGGGAAAGGGCGTCGGGTTCGAAAGCTTGCCTGCTCCGGACGTCGAATGCCGCAGCTTTCATGTGTCTGACTTCGAGCTCGAGCATACCGTATCAGCGCGAGTATAACCTAGGTCGAAATGGATGTACAGGGCTGGGATTTAAAGTCGGCTCGACTATGCAGTCACTTTCTGTAGCTGCTGCGCGGAGGGAAGTGCGAAAAACGTTAGATCTCGTGGATGCAACGATGCACACAACAAGCTTGCCTGATGGCTCGACTACGAGTTGTTACGGGCGGTGGATCGATATGTTCTCATTGGCGCAATAGCTTCGAAGGGCTCCACATTTGCTTCAACGGGCTGCCGACGCCGCATTACTGCTAGCACTAGTAACGACATGTTTGAAACTCTTAAGGGAAATACGGCGGAACATTTGCTATGGTTCTCGACTGGGCTATGTTCATTTCCGAGTTCGAAGGTTCTCCCCCTCATGTATGCTGATATGGTTAATTCTGGTTTCCGCAAGGAGCAGTCGTGCACCGCGAAAATGAATGAATGAATGAATGAATGAATGAATGAATGAATGAATGAATGAATGAATGAATGAATGAATGAATGAATGAATGAATGAATGAATGAATGAATGAATGAATGAATGAATGAATGAATGAATGAAGCTATCGCCACTGGCTGTGCAACTATCTCAACGCTTCGGCACTACGATAGGAGAATGGCTTAGCTTAGTCGTCGCTGAAGACAGCCTCAGAAGTCGGGCGAAAGAAAATATCTGAGCTTAGTGGTCGCTGAAGACTCAGCCTCAAAACTCGGGTGAAAAAAAAAAAAAAAAAGACCGATCAGGGTCTTTTCTGGGGAGCTTCGGTGATACATAGAGTTTGTCGCAGACTTGCACCATTGCTCACGCCTAGTGGTTTTGTATTTCAAGGCAACCACTTTTACGAGTATTCTTTTGCACGCTGCATACGTATTAAAAAAGCAAAAAAAAAACACATTTCCTTGTTTATTCACTCTGCTCTGTAGTTGGTTATGCGAAAAATTATGCGGCCAGGTTAAGCTCTTGGAATAAAATAAGAAAGTTAAGAATCTGATATATCACACGTGGCTGGGGCTATTTTTAGAATGTGCGCCTCACATCAATCACAGCTTGAGAAAATTTGAAAGGCAGATTGCTATATCGATCGAGGTGCACGGTTACTGCACAAGACGCAAGCAAGGTTGCGGAAACTTTTGTGATACGTGTCGGTACGCAGACTACTTTGAAATTTCTCAGTCCTCTATTTTAAGCCTGGCGAATTTACGCGAAGTCGTCAGTTCTTGTGCATTTCTTTCCCACACTGAATGTGCAACCAAACCTGGCTCATACGATGCTGAGTTGACAAAAATAACCTGTCCTTCTTTTCGATACTCTATATGCTCTGGGAAAAGCGCGCATTGGCCTCGGGTTTTGATCTTACAGCATACAGCAAGCGTTGTCTTGACGGCATCACACTTCGTATTTGAGGAATAATGAGTTGATTTCTTTGTTCACGGCTTGCTGCTTGCAAAGGAAGACGGGTGGCAGATGTGTTAGCGGATAGGTCTGCGCCCATAGTATTCTGATCAGTTTTCGTTTGTCGTGGTCGCACGTTGGTTTTCTTGCTTGTTGACTTCTTTAACTTTTGTTACTGTTTCGCTTTTTCAATAATCTCATCTTTTTTACGCTTTTTCATTTTTTCGCATCTTTGTGACGACCCGAATGCGGCTTACACGTGGTCTTAACTTTTCTCACATTATCTGCCGTAGCTCTCCTGCGTACATGCGCGAATAAGAACCCCAGGTGGTCGAATTTCAGGAGCCCTTCACTACGGCGTCCCTCATAGCCTGAGTTGCTTTGAGACATTCAACCCCTATAAACTAAACGAAACCAAAAACCACTTGCAAGTCAGTGCCTGTCCGTGGTTTTGGGCTCTTTCTCTCGCTGTTCCGTATGAGCTGCTATGAGCCAACTAACTAACTGCGTAATTCAATAAAGGTAGTGTGTATAAAGTGCAGCGCTTTGGAAATCCGTAAATTACAGTCGATAAACCGTTAGGTGGTATACCCTCCTTCATGCTGCGCACGCTCTGGGAACCTTACAGTTTGTCTCACACCCAAATTGTCTAGAGGGTCAGGGTAGCCAAAATGAGCGCCGCCTCTCGACTGAGTGCGTTCGGATCAAGCGAGGTGCCCTTGGAACTTTTTAGAGGCACTGTACCTTCTCGAAACACAGCTAGCGGCGCTACACATACGGCAGATAATGTGAGAAAAGTTAAGACCACGTGTAAGCCGCATTCGGGTCGTCACTAAGATGCGAAAAAATGAAAAAGCGTAAAAAAGATGAGATTATTGAAAAAGCGAAACAGTAACAAAAGTTAAAGAAGTCAACAACCTGTAATCAAAACCTGAAATAACGAGAAAAAGCGCTTGGTCCTAGACTCAGACAGCAAAACTAAGGCTGAAGTTGGGGTCCGGGCGTAGGTAGAACGCAAAAATTGGCAGTGGTTTAGCTCTGGTTAAACCTGGAGGATTGCGAAAGCAACGAGGAGAGAGAGCGGCAGCGGCGGCGGCCCCGGAGCCCCGGTACGCTAGCTATGCGCCGCTACTGCGCATGCGCAACTGGCGAGCGCGGCGGCGGCACCTTTGGGTCACCCGCGCAGCGACGGCGGCGGCGCGCCTGCTGTGCGCCGTGTGACGTCACTGCTCCTCGCGCATGCGCAGTATGGCCTTTCGTCAGCTCCGCGAAATGGCTTGGCTACTCGCGTAGTGTTGCTCTCGCAACAAAAACAGCCGGGGTGGATGGCAGCTCGTGGGCACAAGGGAAAAAAACGGGCGGGACAAAAGTTTGGTTTTATTGTTGGAAATAAGGAACGTACAATGCAATAGCGGGATCCTGCACTTACAAAGCAAGAAGAAACGAGGTCGAGGACCTCACGTATGTCTTTTCTGTTTCGTCGCTTGAAGTGCCGTCCCTGGGCGCTGCTTACCATAACTCACGTTTCGAAAAAAACAACTACCCTGAAGCTTTGACATCTGGGTCATCGACTCCAAAGAATCCGCTTTTGTTTGATAATGTGAACTTAAAAAAAGAAGAAATTTGCAGCTATAGTTTCATTTATTAGCGTTTTGAAATTCCCCCACGTGCTGCATCATTGCTAGTAATTTGCTTTAAAAAGGAAGGTCGGCCGATAACCTTCTCCCATTTTATTTCTTTTACGTATTGCAGCGTTCATGCATCGATGTTGAGCAGAGGTTAATGTGATGACATTGCAGTTTTGAAGAGCCCAGGCAATCCTGCAAGTGCCATGCGTTTCCGCGGGGGCAGGGCAACCCATTTGAACCTGTATAATAAAGCTGCCCCCACATTGTCATTGTCTGTGAAGGGCTTCGGCTTTCGCTCTGAAGCTCGCCATTTCCCGACACATTCTTTCGTCCAGCGGGACAATAAGCCGCTCTGGCATTTCGCCTGAAAAAAGCAAGCAAACAAACAAAGAATAGTCACTTTCCCTCAAAGGGGATTTCCGCGGGATTAGGACGCGATTTCGGGTAACACGATCCACACGTTGAAAGGAGAGCGAGCGCTGTACAGAAAGTGCCGGTAGAAGAATAAAAAAAAATAAAACTAGAGATCTGTTCGATAGCTGTTGTGTATCTCGGCGACTTTAATGCGAATCGCTAATCCCACGCTCTCATTAGAATTGAGGGACAGAATAGGTTCGCGCGAATCGTGCTTGCTCATAGGCTGTTTGTATGTACAAAGGGAGCGAATGGAGTTACCGCATTACCGCGTTTAGGAAGCCCATTTGTGGTCCCTGCACTAGCCGGATGTTAATGTATTAACCTTTCAAGCTGGCTTCGTAGGACATAGGCCTTGGGGAGGTCGTACAAAGCGACTGCAGGGGTACGACGTGTGCCTGTATCGCTGTGCAACTTAGAGACAGATGGCGTGGGTGTAGAGCTGACTTCCGTAGTTATGTGTGTGTCCATTTCTTTGCGCGCTTCCACTGTCGCAATCATTTGCGTGGGGGCCAGAAATCTAGAAGGGAAAGACAAATTGCGCTCGATAAAAGTACCTATACCCTTGACGAAAATGCGAAGATGTTCTTGTAGGCACAGTCTTCTATGCCTATTTTTTATGACCGCTCACTAGGAGCGCATATGTCGGCATGCTTCTGGAACTAGTAACACGACACGGTCGTATACTGACCAAGAACAACTGTTCAAAACAGCCGTCAAAACAACCGTTTGGTTCAGGACCATTTTTCCCAAGTATTTCACCCCAGAAAAGTCGTGCATCAGGCCGGGGAAAATTTTGCACCCATTAGAAAACCAGTGGGAACCCGGCAGCACTGGGGATCGAACCCAGCCCCTCCAGAATGCGAGGCGGATGCTCTACCACGAAGCCACCGATTCGTATTTCGTTAGCATTAGAACTCGCATTAGCGCAGAAGGTGCCCGGCGTTGGCGTCCGGTGTGGGAAGCCTCGAGGAGAGGAGGCAGAGTGGAGAGATAGTATGGGTAAGAGAAAGAGGGAAGGAGAGAGGAGGAAGAAAAGGAGAGAGGGTGACCGTGGTCACCAAGAAGAGGCGATGGGTGGGAAGAGTGGAAAGGGGGTACGGCGTGTGCGCACGGTGATTGATTGACTGGATCACGTGACCGTGCGTTTAGCTCTGTATTTCCGCCCACTGATTTGAAGTCGTTGTCAAATGCCACAGCATAATACGAAATTCAGTATGCGCAGAATGGCATGTAAGTATAACATAAAACTGTTCTTTTAAACCGGATATCAATGCGTACAGGAATTTTGGCCCATGCGCTTTTAGGCACAAGGATCTGATCCTTAGGTGTTTCGGTAAAAAAAGATATACCGATACGCGGGCTTGTACGGACTCCAGCGTCGCGTTGATAACAAGCTGGGGCACTTCATCATCAGTGCATTACTCACACACTAACTTTGTTGATTATTTATTCGCACACGTAAAGAATTTTCTTAATAGTTAAGCACGTTTCCCAGCAAAGCCCTTTGGCCAACTAATGACACCGTTGCGCAAATTTAGAGGAGGACCAAATGCCGATAGCCTGTCCTGTAACGCTTGAAAGGTGCACATGGAGTCACTACGGGACCAGGGGTCGAATACACGAGACGGTTTGCTTTGGAACCGGCTCGCTTCCCCGCTGACCGCACGCACTTGGCCGCGTCTCGTCACCGCTGTCAATCAGCAGTGATTGACACGAGCTGTCAATCAAATGAAGGCGAACCGGTGATCCGGCCGTCTGCGGAACCGAGACGCTAGCGTTCACTTCAATGCAATCATGGTGGTTCCACTGTTTGCCTCCTTGATGTGTGCGCTTACGAGCGATTGTTACCGGCGGCTAATGATGCTTTTAGGCGGCATATCAGGCTGTCGAAGGAATCAGCACGCAGGCTTTCTACCGAACTACAAGACGAACTCAGGCCGCACTGACGAGACAGAAATGTCATCTGCGCGTGCTTCGGTTTCTTGCAACCGAAGGCTTCAAAATGGGCTTTGGTAGGAGGACCACGGACACTACTTGGCGTGAGGATGCTGATGGCTGACTGCTGCCTGTGACGCGTAGAGAAAAGGGTGTAGAAGGCGCCTGCACTCCTCCGATCGTCGTCACCCGCGCTTGCTGACTTGAGAAAGGGCACGAAAGCGCTGTCATTGAGCTATTTAACTTCACAAACGCTTCGTCGTGCTGCGCGTTATCGATTTCCTTCAAAAACTTTCACCGTTGTGCTGCGGTGATAACTGTAGAGCCCGCAGCACGCAGCACCGCACTTATCGCTGGTTTCTTGCCAGAGCTGTGCCTTCTTGGTCAGCTGGTTGAGTCCAGTTGAAGTCGTCACCATACAACGATGCTGCTTTTCACTGAGCTGCCGTCCCTTTCTTCGTCCATGGTATGTACCCTGCATTTGCGTGGTGTTGAATGGTTTATGGTTTATCCGGGTTTAACGTCCCAAAGCGACTCAGGCTATGAGGGACGCCGTAGTATAGGGCTCCGGAAATTTCGACCACCTGGGGTTCTTTAACGTGCACTGACATCGCACAGTACATGGGCCTCTAGAATTTCGCCTTCATTGAAATTCGACCGCTGCGGCCGGGATCGAACCTGGCTGCAAATGAGTTCCCGTTTTTTTCCGGCAAGCTTTGTCTGGGTCCTTCATGTTATCGTTCGTCCCAGAAATGCGAAAAAAAAAAATGGGTTCCGCACACTTTTCGTTAAAGCTATCATTTTACTTTGCCATGAAGACGGTTTTACTCGTGAATAATGAAGGCATGTATCATCAGAAAAAAAAAGTAGCAAATGTGGCAGCCAGCCATCCATAGTGGCCATCGAGTTGCGATTCGTGGATGCTGCGTGAGCTGCAACGACGATGTTCGTTTTGGTGTTATCTTCTGGAGCCCTCCACTACAGCGTCTCTCATAGCCTTAGTCGCTTTGGGACGTTAAACCCCATAAACCAACCAACCAACCTTCTGCTCATCTGTTTTCTTTTCCATTAGGTCCATTGTAAATATTCTGTAATATTCATAATAGCATTTAATCCACGCGTGAGGAGTCTGCTTGACGTTTCGTTGTCCCGCGTCTGTTAACGAGCACAGTTTTTTTTTTCTGCAATGCATGTTCAACAGCAAGTCAAACTTGCCACTCTACTGCTCCATGAGGTCAGCTATGAGGTGACGCTGGCACAGCCAGATGTGGAAGCGAAGACGGCAGCCTTTGCGCCGGCACTTCCACTGAATCACATGAAATCAAAAGCAACGAAAGTTGCGTCGTGACCTAGGCTTTACCGTGCAAGTTCAAAAAATGAGTAACGCCCTCTCTCGATCCCAAAAGAAACGAAAATGCGAATGGAGCTCGCCTGGTTTGGCATACTTGTGCGAAAGAAAGCTCGCGCGATTGCCGATTGGCTGCTGTCTCCCCCGCGTCCTCCTACAATGTTGGCCCCGACCCACGTCGCGACGTCAAAATGACTGTAGCGGCAAAGCGAGCCGGTTCCATAGCCAACTCTTTCGTGAATTCGCCTATAGGTCCACATCTCCTACGTAAAGAATAATGATAATAATAAACAAATAAATAAATATCGAGATAACTATAGCAGAAAGTGCGCGCGTATTTTCTACTCCGAGAAAGGCCTGTTCTGCCGTTAGGAGATCGAGCTGTATTGCAGTGAAGCTGTCTCAGCAGCGTGATAAGAGGTCTCTTGGTGTGCGATTGGAGACCGTCCATAGCAGTAAATAAAATTTGTCCATGTAGTTCCAGAATTACATGCGGGAGCTGCAGACTCGATCCCCAGTGCCACCGTACAACCTCTGGTTTCCAGTGGGCGCAAACTTCCCGCTGTCTTAATGCTCGGCTTCTATGCGGTGAAATGCTTAGAAAATGGGTCTTCGGCGCCAACTTATGTAGGCGATTACACCTTGTGCAACGACGCTCTTCGACCAAACTACCCTGGCATCATCAAAAATTCATAATACGCCCCAGTTCCTGAATCATACCCGTGCCACGCGGACAAATTTAATGCCATTAAGCTCTTATTGCTTTGTTTAATGTCACCTGCGCGGTGCCACAGGCATAAAATTAATGGTATTATCCATACTGCCATTCGCGACCTACATTAAGTTCGGCACAACTCATTCGCCCGAGCAATGCATATCTCGTCCCCATTCCACATGCAAAAAGCATGAAACTGTTTTGGTTAAAACTTCCGGCCCGGGAATAAATGATTTATTCATAAATTTTAGTCAGGTGAGGCATCCCTGCTGCATTTTCGATGCAGAGGATGTCATTTTTTGCCAGCAGTTCTGACAGACGCTTTCGGCTTAAGTTCTGACACGCGAGTTCATGGCTACTTTTTTTACTTCTCAAGCAAGGACATCGGCATTTTCTGAAAAATAATTTTTACATTACACTTGAACGACTTTGCCGAGATAATGTGCTCATTAACACTGTTTATATCGAGGGAAAATTTTTGTCTGCCTATAATGTGTACTTGTAGCCCGATGTCCGAAAATAGTGGCATCAACAAACTTAAGGCCTTAAGAATTCACTGCCATTTCTTGTGCGCGTGTGGCACGGGTTTCTTCGGCTTTCTTCGGCGTGCTAGATTAAAGTTTTATTTTTCTAATATTATCGCCACCGTGATCGGGCACCTTTCGGATACGACTGCGTGCCTGGGTATTTGTTGCTTCCTTGGTAAGCATAGCAGTTGGTTACCCTCAACGACTATCGGCAAGCTAACCGATGGTCCTTAAAGGTGCACTGTAGAGGATTCTGAACTTGTCTTTTTGCCGCGGGAACTCGATCTACACGTTCCTAGCATTCTTAGAAACTGCGACTTATTGCCCTGTGTGGCCGATGTCCCCAATTAAATCGAATTAACGTCCGGCTCCCGCCTTTTTTTTTTTTTTGAATTCTCCCTCGTACAATGGGCGGAGTCGACCAACGCGTGGAGCGCCTTTCTCCCAGTCCCGTGGAGGCTTTGCTTTCGCTTTATTTTGTTTTTTAGGTTTCCATGAATAAATAGATTCATTCGCAGATAATATAGCCGCAAAATAAGCCCGAAGAAATAAAAATACGCGCGGACTATTTGCTACTACGGACTACTACGTATTACTCCGCCGATGGCAGAGCGGCAGGCCGCCACGGGACTGGGTGAAAGGCGCTCCACGAGTTGGTCGACTCCGCCCACCGTACGAGAGAGAATTCAAAAAAAAAAAAGGTGGGAGCGGGACGTTAATTTGATTTAATTAGGGAAATCGGCCACACAGGGCAATAAATCGCAGTTTCTAAGAAAGCTAGGAACGTGTAGATAGAGTTCCCGTGGTAAAAAGACAAGTTCAGATTCCTCTTCAGTGCACCTTTAAGTGCAACGGAGTGGATTCCAAAAGAAGGCAAGCGTAGCAGGGAGCGGCAGAAAGATAGGTGGGCGGACGAGATTAAGAAGTTTGCGAGGATATGGTGGCCGCAGCTGTCATAGCACAGGATTGTTTGGAGATATATGAGAAATATTTTTGTCCTGCAGTGGGCCTAGAAAAGTTTTTTCCTATTCCAGCTGGCTGCGTTGCTGCGAATCTGCAGGCCAGTCTCTTCGATAGATTAAGTGCAATGCAACCCTGTAGGTCATATGTCTGGATTCAAGACAGAATTCTTTCTTAAATTTTTTTTGTTTAACTTAACTTTCTTCCACTGTGCTTATATATACTTCCCGTGTCCTCGCCCGACAGGTAAGCGGTATGTAGAAAGGCGCATTGCAGAATATTTATGTTATATTATGTTGCGCTATGTTTTGTTGCGTCGTGTTACGTTATATGATATTGTGTTATGTCGTGTTATGTTAAGTTATGTTGCGTTATGCCATGTCATGTTATAGAGTGTGCCAAAAATAAATTTCGTTAGCCCGGACTTTCCCGAATCGGCGACGTTCTCGGTTGTTTCTGAAATGTTTTCTTAATCCCAGAAATTTTTCGACAAACTAGCCATCAAATTTCTCTACGATGGCTTTGCGTACCTCGAGGCCACAGCACTCAACTTTGAGCTTTCTCGTTGTTAGAAAAGTTCTGCCGGCCAGCTTTATAAACCAAAAAAAAGGCGGCTTGGATGACAACAAGAGCGTAGATGGCCTGTTTCGCACCCAGCCCCGAAAAGCCATATTATGGGCCTCCTTTCCCATCTGGCCTCTAATTACCTCGCTTCAGAAAAATAAAGAAAAAAAAAACTACTCGTCTCTAGTTAAAGCCGAGTGAGCGCGCTTTTCGCACGGGCGCTCTCAAACAACTAAGACTCGGTTGGCGTGGCTGTGGCTCGTTGTTGCCGAACCCACGTCGCCCGCTTCTCCACACAAGCCGTTCGCGACGCTGTCGGAAATGTTGACCCATGGTGTCAAAAGTTACAAAGGCGATGTGATGACGGTCCACATTACGACGCCACCCTCTGTATAACCTTCCTTTACAGAGGCCGTCTCCTATTCCGCCCTCTTGTATTTAGTTTATTTTTTTGCTTGTTTTATCCCCCTCTCTCTACGCATCAGCCTTATTTCCGAGCTTTGTACTCGCCGCCAGGTGAGCATACACGGCGAGGCCATTAGCGAAGGCGAACGGCTAATCCTTGCGCGTTTCACGCCACACTGCGCCCTTTTCAGCACGCGAAATTTTTGAGAATGGCTCCGTCCTGCCGCTTTCGTCTATACTGCGCGGTAGTCTTTTTTCATTTGTCCGTATTTTTTTTTATTGTTGTTGTCTTAGCCTACGGCTCGTAATGCCCTGTTGTCATCGCCGGCATGAGCCAGGTTAACGGCGGTAATGCTTTACACTATACGCTCCTTTCGCGCCAAAAGGCTCAACTTGACCTTTAGAGCAGGCGGGCTTATAGACGGTTATAGTAACTATCACCTGTGCGATTTTTTTACGAGTTCTCCTTTCTCTAGCGTCAACATTAAATTATCGTTTTCTTCAACTTACGCTTGTTCTTTGGTGCATGTATAAAGAATTCTTCGAAAGCACATTTAGATGAGGTAGTTTTTTTGCATGTAAATGTTCACTAAGTTATAGTGCAGTACGGTAGCCTCATAATTAAAACAAAAAGGGCGTTCTTTATTAGAGAAAATGTGCAGGCCGTAGTTCTAGCCTACATCGCACCGGACATTCCCGTCCCTGCAGACTTCTTTTAAAGGCAGTGCAGAAAAGGAATAAACGTTCCCTAACATGCCGCTTTTTTCCGCGATGCAAAAGGGAGTGATGGTGGGATATCAAAATGTATCATAGCGGTCTTACCATGCAAATGAGAAGTCACTGTGTACTAGCCGGAGCTGTCGATGGAGAACACTGGCTTTTCTCAGAAGCAACCCGTAATTCACTACCGACGCTTCTGATTCTTCACTCGTGTACTGTCGTCACTCCACCTATTCAGCAATGTAGTCAGTCAAGGCGCTTACATTGTTCCAGGAATATGCTAGTGAAATGAACGGCGAACAAGCGCAAGCACACTTACTTTCATATAGGAAACACTCATAGTGTTAGCCATATGATATTGATCGTACGTGCGTCAGTTTCTTTTAACTTCTGCCTCATAGTCTCATTGGTCTAATTCTGAAACCTGCGCGGTAAAGAAAAATATTTAGGGTGAGAATAAAGATGAGTTGAAGCGCATATGGGAGGGGCCAGAGGCGTAGCCAGAAGGGGAGGGGGGGGGGGGAGGGGGGGGAGGGGGAGTCGGTGTCAGATCACCCCCGAAATTTTCTGAGCGCTACATCCCTCCCCTCCCCGCCCCCTTTCGGCCTTTATTCGCGTATGATATTTACGCACCGCATCGATATAATAAAATGTAGAAACGAAAACAAGAGTGTCGGTTTATTCTCGAAATGTCTGATGTACGTTGTCCCGGCTGTGTAAGAGGAAGTGGAAGTTATTGCAGAAAAGAGTCGCTCTTCCTCGCCATCGCACGACGTATGGCACTCCTTTCAATACTAGGCACAGTTCACCCAATTAAACACCTTTTCACGTCAGCCTTATTTTTCATCTTTTGCATCATCCTCAAATGATTGTAAACTATCGCAAAAATAAAAAGTGTGTTTTTTTTTAAAGCGTCTCTGCGGCCGAGCGCGGGTTCACATGCGTGGGGTAGAAGTTTGACAAATGTCATTCGTTCGCAGTTCCTGATTTTTTTGCAGTTTTGTAGAGCAGAAGCTTTTGTGTTGTATATGATGTGAAAATATTCTAAATAGCCACGATTTTTCGTGCGAGTGTTTTTTTTTGTGTGAGAAATAAAGTGTTCTTTACGAATTAAGTCCTCAGGGTTCTGTGGGCACTCGTGTGTTTATGTGGATAGTGCAGTGAACGAAAGTAACCCTTCAACTCTGTTATAGAAGGAAGATTACTAAAGTGTTGTTTGGGAGCAGGCTGTCTTTATTTCTACTTTTTTTGCTGGTGGCCTATAACCCCCCCCCCCCCTCCCCCCCGGAAAATATTTCTGGCTGCGCCACTGGGAGGGGCAGGCACTTGAGAATTTTGAACGGCATATAGGGGCATGAGACGCGTCCCTGTAGACAGGCGCGCGCAGAGACCATGAAGCGAAACGTGACGTCAACCGCCGAGGAGCCGAGCAGCGGTGAAACTGATATCCTTTATTGTACCTGCCTGTCACACCGAGGGGGCCGACGCTACAAGCATAAACATCCGCTGGTTGCGGAGTGGGGATGTTGACGGTGGCGCTGGAGTCCAATACTCTATACTCCGTTTCATACATAGCAGTCAACGTAGCGAAGGCTGCGGTGCCTGTTCGCGCTCCCCGTCCGCATCGTAATGTAGTGCGTCGAAAGTGAAAAGAGTAATGAACTTAAAATTGAAGTAAATGTTGGTCAATATTGTAGTATAATAATAAAAGTGCTTGATTTTGCAAAAAGATTGCTTTTTCTTTTATGTTCTTCAAAACAGTGTGCCTTAGTTTCCTGGTTTTTTTCCGGCTCCTCCTGTATCAGGTTGTCACAGCTAGGCCGGCCGGTGATGTCGTCTGCTTTCGCCTTTCGGTTTCTGAGTCTGCGAAAATGGCACGCTATCTCTTACTCGCTTGTTTTCTTCGCCCACTGCGGCTTCAAAAACATCGCCTACTCGCCTATTCTCCAAGCTGAAATCTCCGAAAATTTCGAAAGACTGCAAGCAGGTGATTGTCAACGTTTACTCTAGCGTAAGGAAACACTTCCTGGAGAAGGCTGTGCGTGAAATTCTCGAAACTGTGTGCGAGATGACCGGGGTGAGCCCTCGGACAGCTGCGAGATTCAAGAAAGAAGGTCTCTCTACTGGAGTAATATCACCGCGAAAACGACCTAGCAAGGTGACAATATCTAGCTCTAGCAGTGTTAAATATAACAGCTTTGCACTCAACGCCATCCGACTGAAGTTACATCGTATGTATGCCGTACACTACACTGCCTTTTCTCTTCGAAACAAGTAAACAGCGCTGTGTTTTTAAAAGTAGGTATTAGAGTTTGACAGTTTCGAGTTTCTGCGTAATGAATCTTCTAAGAAAATAAAAAAATAAAAAAAAATGGCTGAGGCTTAACTTGGTTAAGCCTGGAGAATGCGAAGCATCATCGTGTCGCGTAATTTGGAGGCGCACAACCACAGCGACGGCGCGAGGTGGGCCCCCGTTTCTCCAGTGTCGTGACGTCATCGTGTCACGTGGTGTAACGTCATGTATCACGTGATTTGGAGGCGCACAACCACAGCGACGGCGCGAGGTGGGCCCCCCGTTTCTGCACTGTCGTGACGTCATCGTGTCACGTGGTGTGACGTCATGTATCACGTGATTTGGAGGCGCACAACCACAGCGACGGCGCGAGGTGGGCCCCCGTTTCTCCACTGCCGTGACGTCATCGTGTCACGTGGTGTGACGTCATGTATCACGTGATTTGGAGGCGCATAACCACGGTGAAGGGCTGAAGTGGTAGCTAAAGTAGTATGCTTCGCATGAAACAGCCAAGCCGGGAGTCGAACCTTGGCCCCTTATAAAATGGAGACAGGCGCGCGCTTCGTACCACTCAGCCACGGCACGTGGCGGACGGATACATTTCGCTTGCTTTGTGCAGCGGACTACTTTCGTACCTTTGGCAGCGTTGACTGCTATGTATGAAACGGAGTATACAGGCAGGGGTAACACTTTGAAAGAAGAATAATCAATGTATCTTTCAACTGCTCACAACAATGGGGACGACAGTCAAATCGAGGACGAAGCGATGAACGCACCTCAAAGGAGGCCTTTCAGCCAATTGTCACGACCGACTGCCATGACGTCGTGCTTAAACCCCGTGCACCTGCTAACGGGATGCTACGGGGCTTCGGTGCAAGGGGATTAAGCACTGTTTAAGTGGATTATCAGTGACGCGGAGACAATCGGCAGACGCCATTGGCTAGAGGTCCTCTTTGAGCGTCATGCGCAGCTTCGTTCGTTATTTGTATCCGACTATAACAGGCTGTCAAGGAGCATAAATAGAAGGTTAACGAGAGCAGAGGCGAGCGATATAAAGGAAAAAAAAAAGAAGCGTCTGACGTCAAGAAACGTGTGCATGAAACGAGCGTTGTCTAGAGAAAAAGTTCAAGCTTGTGATACCCCTTTTGTAAAAAGAGGAGCAAATAGACTTTTATTCGGGATTTGTAATGTTCTGGAAAGATGACCAGTTATGTCATCTGGTCACAGTGTGCACACGAAGGGAACGAATAGCAATCGAGAGCGGCAGTGACTGTGTGGGTAGCTGAGATCAGGAGGTCTGCTGGGATACGGGGACCACAACTGTCGTAGAAGAGGACTTCTCTGCAGGTCAGTGAGAGACTTATCTGTCCTAGAGGGGGCTGAGCCTGGCTGATGATGGCTATTGCTATTATGACGATGATGGTGGTGGGAAACCTTTATTTCGTCAAAATTGAGTGTAGATGGTTCCATCAGTCCTCGACTGACAGCGACCTGGGCGGCCCACTCACGGCCCGGACCTGGACGGCCGGGTCTGAGCTGGCCAACACAGCTCCCACTGCTCGAGAGGAGGGTATTGTAGCAGAACCACAGGAGTTGCTCTTTCTTGCATTCCACAGGATATGATTATAAGTCGCCGGGGTCCCTACACAACTACTATCCGGCTTCACCTCTTGCGGATACAGTTTACTGAGTATACAGAGACTTAGGAAAGATCTCGTCTCCAGTCTTCTCCAAACACACCCCTGCTCCTTGAACAATGTCTTATCCGGTGGAGGGAAAACCCTCCGGCTCAACTTGTAGTGATTTGAAATGTCATGGAAGGACACAGCCCGTCTCTTGTGAACCCTCCCGATGGTTGAGGTAACGATGAAGATGTGAGTCGCAATCCTTGGCTGCAGTTGTGGCCATATTTTGATGAAGCAACCCCGGAGCGTAGCTGTATGTGCAGGGTATTTAAACGAACACCGGGACAAATTAGTCTGCATCGATACAGGGGCGGTATTCGAAAGCCAAAGAGACACTTTCACCATAAATGAAGCTTTCATTAGAGAAACCCCCTCACCCCCCCCCCCCCCCCCCCCTTCCAGAAAAAAAAACGCAATAGAGGTGACGCCATCAGCTGCAGATTTCGCAAATAAAATGCGTGAGTCGACATAATTTTTTTACACAGATCCCAGCTGCACCGCCATTCACTGCAAAACGGCCGCAACCAGTCCTCCTTGGTGTAGACGTTGTGATTTTAGAATCTAGTTGCGGGAAAATTTTTAAATTCAAATTTCTTAGTCATAAATGCGCCTATTTCTTCCACTCCAGCGTTAACATACCCAGAAAAAAAAACGGAGAATTAATATTTGCATACAATAATAATTGGGCGTAGTTGTGATCACAGCGGCCGCTTTTTAAGCCTTGAGTGGTCCGTTTACGACACCCGTTAAACTCTAAATTTGTGGAGGGTGAGAAGGAGTCTCATCCCAACCACTGCGGATATTTTCATAGCGGCCTTAAGTGCCCGTCTCTACTACTCAAAAGGAGAAGTAGCGACCTGAGGGAGCTTAACGAGGGCCTCGATTCTGGCTGTCTGGATGTCAGGTAGCGTAAGAGGGTTTTCTCCCAGCTTCTGCCCTCACCTTTCGGTGACGTGTCACGTGGCACTTGCGATAATACAGGACGTTCTACATCAGCCACTATGAACTACGATGGCGCTGATGAACAATCTCAAAGTTCGATTGCACAACGAATAAATACCCTCGAAAGCAGAAGATTGGATTGGCTTTGCACTTGACTAAACAGTTATGCGATGTATCAGGCGTGGCTCTTAATTTAGAGAAATCCAATGGCTTTTGGTTGGGTCTTTGGGGAACTAGGCCAAGCCAGTTCGGTGGCATATGCTGGGACTGTAGCCCTCTTTAGTACCTAGGCGTTCCGATGCACCAAGTTCGGAACAGTACAGCCTACTGGGATTCACAAATTGTAACTCAACGGCGGCAAACACAGGCTTGGATGGGTAGGGAACTCTCAGTGTTTGCGAGGGCACAGGTCTGTAACATATTTTTGTTTGTAAAGCTCGCGTATGTCCTTCAAGTTCTGCATTGTGCGAGGAGGAAGGTGCAAGCAATACACAGAGTATTTGCAACATTCGTGTGGCGCTCTCAATGGGAGCCCATGAGGCGTGACAACTTGTTCCTTCCCTTAGAGGGTGGTGGAGTGGGCCTTGTTCACCTGTTTGTGCATCAACTTGTTTCCCGTTTTTTCTTTTTCAAATCGGCAAACCACCCGTTTCTGGTAGCTGTGCTCATTAGGCGGCTTAGTTTTCATTTGCCTTACTTATTCGCACCGACTGTGCAGGCTCATGAGGGGACTTTATGGGGATTCCTTAAGGAGGTTGCTGACACTTTCAATTTCCTCACTGTGCGCTTCTCTTTAGATTACCTCTATAGCCTCTCGAGAAAACAGATGACCCAGGCTCTCACTGAGTCTTTGTTCCCTACACCATTGTATCGGCAGCCTTATCTGGGGTCTTTGGACATCAGTGTTCTAAAGCGTGTTAGGCGGATGTGCATTCAGGCAGCCGCTAAAACGTTCTTTTTCAAACTACACACAGCGACGCTGCCTGTCAAGACATTTCTTAATGACAAGGAGGTGTTTGTACCCTGGAATGTGAATTGCCGTCTGTGTAACGTGCCTGAGACAATTGATCATTGCTTCACCCTGTGCCGTGATGTCATGTTCTTTTGGGACATACTACAACGAACTCTTAAGAAGGACATTGAAATTACACCATACACTATTAGATTTCTGTCTGTTGGCAAAAACTCTGTTATGCCTTATGATCTGTTTGTGTTGACGGGACTATTCAGTCTTTGGAAAAGCCATATGATGGACAGACATGCCGAGCCACCAAGATCGTCCAAATCTGTGTTTCGTGAACAGTGTGCTTTGGTGAGGAGTGTATATGCTGCACGTGAAGAACCTCCAAGCTGGCTGCCGTGCCTAGATGCATGTGTGTGCCTCCCTGAATTTTGATGTTTTGATGGGGATGCAGTGTCGAGTTAGGGCTATGGCGGGCTCCTATTAAGCAGCCCGGTAACTTGAGACGCGAACCAGTTTGATTGGAGTTTTCCCCCTTTTTACGGAAGTTCTTCCATGCAATAAAGAAAGAAAAAAATAGCTCAGTCGGTAGAGCACCGGACGCGAAATTCTGAGGTTGTGGGTTCGAATCCCACCAGTGGCATATGGTTCTTTTTTTTGCTGCTTTGTAATTAGTTATCTATAAGCGATAAATTAATTGTACTGTTAACCTCCCATTCATCACAAATGAGGGCCCATCCCCTATGCTTCTTGGTTTCGATGACTGTTGGCTTCTTTCACGTATGTCATAACGAGGCCCTATTTTCCTTTCCCCTTTTCGGCTGTACCTCGAATATCACACAACGCCATATTCGAAAAGCTTCATTGGTGTACTTTAGCGTAACGAATACGGACTAGTGTAGACGTGTACCGGTTTACGGGACGCCAGCTGGCGCCCAGTGCACTGGCATACGTCTACGCTAGTTACGTATTCGTTACGGTAAAATTCTGTATTGATCGTTTACGTAGCATGCGGTGGTGCATGCAACATTTTCCACTGTGTGCCACGCACATTGTCCTAAGATGGCCGAACATAAGAGCCCTCGGCAGTCATGCGCAATGCGTTGAGTTCAGCTGGCAAGAAACCGTCGTGCGCTTCCTTCCTGCCCCGCTTTTAGTCGAAGAATGCATTTCATTATGACGATATGCGGTCATAGTTGCACCCAAAATGATTAGCAACAGCCCACAACCAGGAAAGGGTTGTAGGCATAACAACAGAGCATACCTGTGCCTGTATGAAGCCACCTGCCCTGTATCGCACACCTGACATGATTGGAGGCATCTCTTGCTTGTGTATGCATGTCATCTGCTGCGTTATCGGAGAGCAGTCTGTCGCTGCCGCATCGAACTAGGGCACATTCTCGCGTCTATATATTACGTAAAATGATTTCCGGCATTTTGCTACGCGACCCCCTGTGTCTCTCTAAGCTAGCATTATGCGTCGTATGTAGGACTTGCTGGAAATCTTTCCCGGGTGATTTATTGAGTATGCTCGACAGTGCCTCATTATGGCTGAACTCTGGGAGATTGATTCGCTTTTCCGGCCTTTCCGGGCGTTAGTATATACTGAACCAACGAGGGACAACAGCACTGCAATATGTGTTCTCATTCGCAATTCGCGTTCATTATACAGAGAACGCCGAGGGTTGTTTATGATATCCGTGATTCAGCTCGAGCACATATCTGCCTATGCTACGGCTGGTTCTGATTTAATCGGGCACTGTAACTGCGACAGCAGTATCATTGGCAACTGGCGAAAATGCCGGTGTTGTCTATGTGAAGCCGCCACCCTCTAGAAGCAACCCCCACCACCCAACCCACCACCTTCAACCTGCACAATTCCTCCGTCCCTCCAGAAATTCACTCAGGAAAGGAACGAAGAAGTGGCGGCGAAATTGAATTCAAAGCGGAGGGGAAAAGCCAGTTGCACTCAACAAGCGCCACCCACCAGCTACTTCACCACCTCACCGCACTCACCTAACTATATAGTGCTGCCCAACTACCCAGCGCCGCCTTTCGACCCGACGCGACACTTACGGCATGGTTATCGAACCGCTACCGAAACAGTGCTTGATGTGGAGCGCAAACTAAAGCGAATCCGGTACGGCAGCACACTTTCCGGGATAATAGACACCTTTAACACACCGCGTACGGTGTTACCGCTACCGGAGAACCGGCAGCCCGCCTACCACAGTCCGCCAGTGAGCACGCGCTGATTGGTCCCGATGCTGCAGGTGCGCGCGTAGCTGCCAGGTACGTGGCGCCATCTGGCGACGTCAAGGAAATTTGCGCATGCTCATTGGGTGCGCACGGGCTCCCGGTACTCCGGTACCGGTAACGGGAACACGGTACACGGTATGCTAAAGGTGTCTAATGACGCGACAAGGGCGCGGAACTTCACTGGTCCTCACGTCAGCAACTACTCGACAGGTAGAATGTAGGTTCGAAAGAAGTTTTTTTTTTTTTTGCCAGGGCTGGCGAGCAGCGCTGCTATACTCGGTTGAGTCGATTTGCTTTCTGTTGAGCAATAGAAGCCCGATTCATGAGTAGCACGCACAGGCTATTGCTATTGTAGCCTGCACCCGAAAGAAGCCAGACTGAAAGCGTCGTCGAAATGTCCAGTTATACCTCATGATATCAGGAAGTGCACACTATAGTTTTCATTTGAAAGCTGAAGTTGTTCGTGGACACAGCTTGGCCATTTTATGGCCGTGTTCGCAAGTTTCGAAGGTTAAAGAGAGCGTCAGGTGTGTTTCCTTCATACCTTCTCCTCTAAAAAAAAATACATACGGCCATGAAAAATGATACTGACACTTCACTGCTGTTAAGCGGTCTTTGCGATTTTCCGGTTATAGGGAAATTATGTTTTTGCTTATTTCAAGTAAAGGCGAATATATTCTGTTTGCTTCCACTCAGCCGCTTAGCCCTTGCTTGTGCGGTCCCTTTGTGTGGGCAGGTTGCGATGACGTCACAAGGTCACGAGACTTAGTTGGTGCACCTGCCATCTGCGTTGCTTCTCTGTAGTGGCTGTGGCAGATCAAGAAAGGATTATTCGTGAGAGGATGCTCGGGAAAAGCAACCTGGCTCTCACAAGCCCCACCGGTGGCAGCACCTGCTATTCCCGGGGCAGTGGCGCATCGCTTCACCGTTGCACCACTGCGCCAGGAGAGGTACGAGGACTCCCAGGGATCTATGAATTTAAAGTAGAGAATTGCCAATGGCGGAATAAAAACCGAAATGCTAGCGGACCTCATTCACTAACCTCACAAGTCTCCCCCACAATCAACGGGCACGGACGACACACACGTAAGGCAGTTTATTCCCTCCCCTTACAAACATGCTTCTTGAGACAGTGTTGGACTTCTGATGAGAAGACTCAACAGGCCATGTTGAATTTGTGTTGGGACCAGGATGGCCTCGCGTTGATGAATTATTGAGGCCGAGTTGAAAGTCTACGGACGGTGTACGGAATATGACAGACGGTTTAGAGAGGTCAGGCCTCATCTGGCTTAACGTCACTAAACCGTTTGTCATTTTTTTTTTACACCTGCTTCTTTCTTTTTTTGGTCTTCCTTTTTCTGATGGGAAAGTTGAGGAAATTAGCGCTTTCTACACATGGTTATACGTCGCATGAAAAGCGAGAGCTCAAGGCTAAAATTCTAAATATTTTAGGGATATTAATGGAGGGGGCTAAGAATCACAATTTTATCTGTTTTTTTTCCTGGAGATCACAAAAACTGATACAAGAAACGAGGTCCCACAGTCAAAAAATGGTATTTGCAAAATAATATGAAATGTCTTCTCCAAAGAGCTTTGACGTGAGCGTCATCTGCTGGCGAGTAACTTAGTACTGCCATCACTCTGAACCGCTAATGCCGAGCGACTCATCTGAAAAGAAATTTCGTGCTACGCTGTCGTCTCGATCTTACTTCTCCAGACCATCTGGCGCCGGGAACGTGGTGGACCAATAGTTTTACTGCGAAAAATTGTATTGCACGGCGGACTCCAAAGAAAATTATTACGCCGTTTCATAGAGCGCGTCAAACCTCATGACACCTTCGCTCAGGAACCGGCCAAAGGTGGCCAATAGTTCGCTACTGGCATGCATAGTTTCTATTTTTCGAGTAAGGTCGCTCTTTCTTGTTTCAAGCACTTCTAATCATCGCCCACCGGAGGGACCTGACACTTTGTCTTGTCCTGTGCCCGTCGCAGGAAGCACTCTAACGACAACGTCTCCCGGTTACGTGAAATTTAGCCGTAAGTGGAGGTTACAGCTTTGTCTTAAGCGACGGTGTAAGGTAGCCAACTGAATCCCGTTCTTGACGCTCTATTCGAGTTCCTTACTGTCTGTACCGCCTCTGTCTATACTTTCTTCCGCTGGGCGAAGATTTGCCGAGTTCGCGAATAGCCGTGATAAAACAGGGCAGACAGGGAAGTATCTTGATTCTGTAGCCATGTAGTAGTCTCGTTTCAGTCAACAGTCCTCTTATGTAACTAACTGCTAACGCCGTAGTTCGAGGGCATTGCATCTTGAGTCACTGAAATCGGTTGCAGGGTCACTATTGGCAGTACCTATATAATGAACCCTTTTGAAAGGTTTCGTTTGTTTTGGCAAAGCACTGCTCACGTTAGCAGAACCTACTCAGACGGCGAGGGGACTAACCTGAGGGCAGTTACGAGGCTAAAGGTTCTCAAGGTTCACTGTCTGTTTTGTCGCAAAGGAAATACGTATGGTGTGCAGGCTTTCACGTACCGAAGAAGTAAGTGGGCTATCAGAAACCTAGCAGCGGAGGGCTCGGGATTAATTTTGACCGCCTGGTATCCTTTAACGTGCTCTGACATCACGCAACACTTGGGCTTCTTCTGCATTTCAGCTCTGTCGAAACTCAGCCGGTGTGGCCGGAATTCAATTCTGGTACCTTGGGCCCAGCAGTCAAATGCTAAACCCACTGTGCCACCGCGGCAAGCGAAATAAACAGCAGAAATTGCGAGCCATTATCATTCGATGAACTGCAGGATGATGATGATGATGATGATGATGATGATGTCCTCAAGCTTAATATTCCATGGGCTTTCTTCATCGCCGTCTTCATCTTTATAAAAAGCAAGGGTTGGAAGAAACATTGCAGTTCAAGACATGCCATGCATCTGACGTGCGAAAAGGTGAAGTTTCCTGCTGCATTCTAAACACAAATACGTGGATATGGGAGCAAAAAAAGGGGACTAAGCTGTCCTTTAGCGAACTCCTTTCTATAAAAAGGGAGTGCGCTAGAGGACAGCTTACTCTCTTTTTACACCTTTCTGTTTAAAGCGTAGAGAGAGAGAACAAAAAAGGGGGAAGGGGAGGAGGAACTAGCTCGTGCGCCGATGTAGCAAAAACTGTAAAGTTAGTAAAGAAGCTCGAGAATAGAATCAGGACAGCGCCACCGACTACGGAAGGCGAAATAATGGAGTAACGTTAGGATAGAGTCAGAAACTCAGTATGAATATTTGGCGAAAAAAATCGAGTGAATGGTAATTTAAGTGAATTAAGAAGTGGACTTTAGCCGGCCCTGTAATACGGGGAGCTGATAGGCGGTGGCCTGTTGAAAAAAAAAAGGGGGGTGGGGGGGTACTAAAGGAAGTAAAATTCAGCTCAGGCGGCAGGTATCAGGGAATTTTGTTGTGTAATCACGGCCGTGCAACTGTCACAGCTGAGCTCTGGTTGGTGACCAATAATGGAGGTATTTTTACCCATTAGGCGTAATTGACCTGGTTGCTTCATACGATGATGATGATCATGCATCATGTTGAAGAGTTTGAATCCTTGCGCAGATGCAAGGTAGACCGGACCGTCGTAACACCCAAGGAAAAAAGTATACCTATAGAAGAGCTATGTTGAAATTCGCGAGGCGGGGACGAGAACATAATGTAGAGTTACTGCAACGCTTTCGTAACAGCACCGACAATATCCTTCCTCTTCTACACTACGTGGAACTGGTCAGCCGCTCACTTCCGTCATATGCTTGCTCGTTCGGCTTTTCGTCTACCTTTCTCGAATATGAGGCGCGCCGAACGTTACACAACCCGCAATTAGCGACGAATTCCGCAACATTTCTTTTTATTTTTTGCATGGCCTTTGCATCCCACCTTTTACATAAGGTTACCATAGAAATACAAGCTATTCATATTGTGCACGCGTACAGTATTGAGGAATATTAACCCATATATGCCTATCGCCCCTCATTCCCCTTCCCTTGTTTGCTTAATTGCTTAGCGAGGGCCTCGGTTCTGGCAGCCTTGACGCCATAGGAAGCATAAGAGGGTTCTCACGCAGCTTCCACCCTCTCCGTTCGATGACGTTCTACGTCACACCTGCGGGAACTCAGGACGTTCCACGTCCGCCGCTTATGAACGTGGGTGGCGCTGATGAACACTCTCAAGGTTAGGTTACTTGTAAACATAAATACCCCCGAAAGCAGAAGATTGGACAGCCGTCGCCGTAGCTCAGAGGTAGAGCACCGGACGCGTAATTCGGAGGTCGTGGGTTCGGATCCCACCGGCGGCAGTGGTTGTTTTTTCTTCTGCTTTTCTAATCAATTAGCTTTAAGCGATAACATATTCAGTAATATTCTAAATTGATCAACACCACAAAATAAATAAATTAAAAAAAAAAAAAAAAAAATCCCCTGTGCCCCTTGGTTTCTGTGGCTGTTGGCTTCTTTCATATTTATAACGAGCCCCTCATTCCCCTTCCCTTGTTTGCTTAATTGCTTAGCGAGGGCCTCGGTTCTGGCAGCCTTGACGCCATAGGAAGCATAAGAGGGTTCTCACGCAGCTTCCACCCTCTCCGTTCGATGACGTTCTACGTCACACCTGCGGGAACTCAGGACGTTCCACGTCCGCCGCTTATGAACGTGGGTGGCGCTGATGAACACTCTCAAGGTTAGGTTACTTGTAAACATAAATACCCCCGAAAGCAGAAGATTGGACAGCCGTCGCCGTAGCTCAGAGGTAGAGCACCGGACGCGTAATTCGGAGGTCGTGGGTTCGGATCCCACCGGCGGCAGTGGTTGTTTTTTCTTCTGCTTTTCTAATCAATTAGCTTTAAGCGATAACATATTCAGTAATATTCTAAATTGATCAACACCACAAAATAAATAAATTAAAAAAAAAAAAAAAAAATCCCCTGTGCCCCTTGGTTTCTGTGGCTGTTGGCTTCTTTCATATTTATAACGAGCCCCTCATTCCCCTTCCCTTGTTTGCTTAATTGCTTAGCGAGGGCCTCGGTTCTGGCAGCCTTGACGCCATAGGAAGCATAAGAGGGTTCTCACGCAGCTTCCACCCTCTCCGTTCGATGACGTTCTACGTCACACCTGCGGGAACTCAGGACGTTCCACGTCCGCCGCTTATGAACGTGGGTGGCGCTGATGAACACTCTCAAGGTTAGGTTACTTGTAAACATAAATACCCCCGAAAGCAGAAGATTGGACAGCCGTCGCCGTAGCTCAGAGGTAGAGCACCGGACGCGTAATTCGGAGGTCGTGGGTTCGGATCCCACCGGCGGCAGTGGTTGTTTTTTCTTCTGCTTTTCTAATCAATTAGCTTTAAGCGATAACATATTCAGTAATATTCTAAATTGATCAACACCACAAAATAAATAAATTAAAAAAAAAAAAAAAATCCCCTGTGCCCCTTGGTTTCTGTGGCTGTTGGCTTCTTTCATATTTATAACGAGCCCCTCATTCCCCTTCCCTTGTTTGCTTAATTGCTTAGCGAGGGCCTCGGTTCTGGCAGCCTTGACGCCATAGGAAGCATAAGAGGGTTCTCACGCAGCTTCCACCCTCTCCGTTCGATGACGTTCTACGTCACACCTGCGGGAACTCAGGACGTTCCACGTCCGCCGCTTATGAACGTGGGTGGCGCTGATGAACACTCTCAAGGTTAGGTTACTTGTAAACATAAATACCCCCGAAAGCAGAAGATTGGACAGCCGTCGCCGTAGCTCAGAGGTAGAGCACCGGACGCGTAATTCGGAGGTCGTGGGTTCGGATCCCACCGGCGGCAGTGGTTGTTTTTTCTTCTGCTTTTCTAATCAATTAGCTTTAAGCGATAACATATTCAGTAATATTCTAAATTGATCAACACCACAAAATAAATAAATTAAAAAAAAAAAAAAAAAAATCCCCTGTGCCCCTTGGTTTCTGTGGCTGTTGGCTTCTTTCATATTTATAACGAGCCCCTCATTCCCCTTCCCTTGTTTGCTTAATTGCTTAGCGAGGGCCTCGGTTCTGGCAGCCTTGACGCCATAGGAAGCATAAGAGGGTTCTCACGCAGCTTCCACCCTCTCCGTTCGATGACGTTCTACGTCACACCTGCGGGAACTCAGGACGTTCCACGTCCGCCGCTTATGAACGTGGGTGGCGCTGATGAACACTCTCAAGGTTAGGTTACTTGTAAACATAAATACCCCCGAAAGCAGAAGATTGGACAGCCGTCGCCGTAGCTCAGAGGTAGAGCACCGGACGCGTAATTCGGAGGTCGTGGGTTCGGATCCCACCGGCGGCAGTGGTTGTTTTTTCTTCTGCTTTTCTAATCAATTAGCTTTAAGCGATAACATATTCAGTAATATTCTAAATTGATCAACACCACAAAATAAATAAATTAAAAAAAAAAAAAAAAAAAAATCCCCTGTGCCCCTTGGTTTCTGTGGCTGTTGGCTTCTTTCATATCGTCCTACATGTGGTACATATCTTTTTTTTTTTTTTTTGCGCTGTAACGCTAAAAGTTTCATCATCATCTTCAGCAACAATTTGACTACGCCCACTGCATGGTAAATGCCTCTCCCGTATCTCTCCACTTAGCCCGGTTCTCTAAAACCTAAAAGTTTATTTTATAAAAGCTTGCGCCCGCTAGGTTCAAGCGTAGGTTCAAAAGACTCTATATATTTCCTGTGCAAGCGCCGCGCTGTGTGCGTTCAGAAAAAGTCCCCAGTCTTCTATGGAAACAGCAAGCAGGTTCACCCGGAAGACAAGCATACAAGATTTGCGCATTGTCATGAGAACACCACCACGCGTGAGGAGAAATTTAACATTAGAGGCGATGTGAAATGTTTCAAGCTTTTACGAATTGGAAAAACAGCGCAATCAAAGACGAGACACAAGAGAAGGACAAAACACCAGCGCTTCGTAAAACATGTACCAACCAGCCCGTATTTGCCCCCTTCAGGATTTCAAGCTTTTCCTTACGCAGTTTGCCTAGTGTTCTATATTTTAGGGCAGCTCAAAGGTCGCTGTTGAACAAAAAAATTTTTCATCAATGAAACTATGATTCTGAATTCTGAAGGGAAATGGCCGTTTTAGACTAAAATTGTAATTTTTCCGATTTCCTGCAGTTTTGGCATATATGGGTTAAGGTAGAAACTCAACTAAAAATCATCCCTCTCAGCATTAGTTTCAACAGAGTGGGGCAGAGCGGTGCATTTTTCAGCGACATTATATGGCGCCAGGAGCAGAAACATCCATGGCACTTTGATTGAACGTGTTTACGTTGGATGCGTGTGTTCCGCCTCTTACCAGGCGTTTCATGTGGGGCAGAATGCGACACTCTTGTAATGACTCTTGCGTATTCATTTTTCGCTCCAAGTGGCGCGTGCCTAAATTATTCATGTTGAGTGGTACGACGAAACAGCGCTGACGGACGGGACAGAAGAAACGACAGATACATGCGCTGAAGCCCTCTCCTTAGATACATTATTCATACGCATTGTTTTCGAATGCCTGGAACCATCGGGAAGTCTACTTATTGACCCGCTCGCGCGAGACGACAACCGCGCTCTTGGAATGCCAGTAAACAAGAACACACACTGACACCGACACTTACGCACGCACACGCACGCACACGCACGCACACGCACGCACACGCACGCACACGCACGCGCGCGCACGCGCGCATGTAAGTGATCAGGCAGGCACAGGTAACGAGCTTTACTGAACCGCATTTGGTGGGTAAAAATTCACAGTGGCCCCAATTACCTTTTTAGTTAGCAATGCGATAGCCCTGGAAACTGTTGATGCCTTTACCGGAAGTGCCTTCACTTTTGGTCTGATAACGTGACTTCCCTGCAGCCAATGGCAATTATCCGCCGTTGAGACGTCACTGTCCTCCAGCCAATGAGAATTATTCGGTCTGGTGACGCCACTTCCTTCTTGCCAATCAGAATTATCCAACCTGGGGACGTCACTTCCTTCTAGCAAACGGGTAACGTGACTTCCCTGCAGCCAATGGCAATTATCCGCTCTTGTGACGTCACTGCCCTCCAGCCAATGAGAATTATCCGGTCTGGTTGCGCCATTTCCCTCCAGCCAATCCAAATGATTCAATGTGGTGACGTCACTTCCTTCTAGCAAATATCAGAGATGGCATAATTTTTTTTTTTCCTGATGATGCTTCTATTGCTATTGCCGCCGCGGTGACTCAGCGGTTATGGTGCTCGGCTGCTGACCCGAAAGACGCGGGTTCGATCCCGGCCGCGGCGGCTGGAATTTCTTTGGAGGAGAAATTCTAGAGGCCTGTGTACTGTGCGATGTCAGTGCACGTTAAAAAACGCCAGGTGGTCGAAATTTCCGGAGCCCTCCACTACGGCGTCTCTCATAGCCTTAGTCGCTTTGGGACGTTAAACCCCAATAAACCAAACCAAACCTTCTATTGCTATTGAATTAATAAATCAGGATTTAGAGGTAAGTTAGTTTGGAGTCTTGATTTGAAGAAAATAGCGCGAGAGCATGCAAACCACGAAACGACAAGGACGAGACACAAAGCGCTTTGTGTCTCGTCCTTGTCGTTTCGTGGTTTGCATGCTCTGGCGCTATTTTCTTCAAATCAAGTATGCACCAACTCACCCAAGAAGAAGTGTTAATTAGTTTGGAGTCATGACAGATTGTAACTGCTTTAATGATTGCTTGCTGCCATGCTACGGAGAAGGAAGCGCCATAGTTTAAAGAACGCACCCTTAATTAGGATTTTCTCGTTTCGAACCTGCCAGATACAAAATTTATACCGGAGAGAAATTGCTGCTGGGTTAGTTTGTCATTGTTCAGCTTAGTCAGGGGCGGCGATAGTGGACAGAACACGAAGAAAGGAGGCGCATCATCCCGTTGCGTTTCCTAGGCTCTTACTCCTTGCTGCCACCTTTGACCAAGATGGACTTTTCGACATGGTTGACTTTTCGACACGAAGAAAGAAGCTTTGACAGAAATAAGCTGTTACCGGGAACGTCTTCAGCTAATTCACCTGGAGCTTGTGCCGGAGAAAATACTGTTGTCTGAAGAGATCTCACCGCGAGACGAGGTTTGGCATGGCCGGTGCTAGATTACTGCTGGCGCAGTCTGCCCAGGGTTTCCATTGTCGTTTTCATCGCTCTGCTTAAACTGCAGTCAGAAATATGTAACTGATACCTAGGACCGTCTCCATCGTACATTACAAAGCAGTGAAGTTTCCAGCGTACATTATTAACATTTCACTGGGGCATTTACACTTCCATATTGATCAGTTTTTCTCGCTTTATATTAAACTGGAATCTAAAAACAAAGTGTTAACATTTGTTTTATTCACTTCCGCTTTAAACCAAACTTGGCAAGCATTAAACCCGACGAAAGCAACGAGAAAGCACAGGACCTTTAGTGTTCATTTTATGCGATTCCCTCCTTTTTGTTAAGCCACGTATGTTTTCCTGGTGCTCGTTCGGAAGCTCAGCTGGAGGAAGGAAGTTCATGCCAGGCCCG
This sequence comes from Amblyomma mixtum, assembly GCF_055824585.1. Classification (NCBI taxonomy): domain Eukaryota; kingdom Metazoa; phylum Arthropoda; class Arachnida; order Ixodida; family Ixodidae; genus Amblyomma; species Amblyomma mixtum. The sequence continues at coordinate 251,427,217 of NC_143013.1, forward strand.
GAAGCGAGTAAAGCTGCAAGCAGACGCCTTTATCTGGAACTTTGTGCGGCTAAGTTCTAGCGTAGGAAATTGAACTCAGTACAAGAAAAAAAAAGATTGCAGAAGTCACGTTGTTTAAGACTGAATAGCTAAAAGAAAGGTGGATATCTTGAAAGGAAACATCGCTAGGAAGTCTCTCAGGCGCTTCTGAAATTTCATAATTAACTGTAAGTCTTCATCCGGAAAATAAATTTCCTCATATACGCGCGATGTTTTGTTGCACTGTACTGCTGGAACCAGGAGAAATAGCCCTATGCAAGAAATTTTTTTTATCATCATTCCTAGTTTTAAACTGAGTTTTAAACTGTTCTGTCGTGATTTGCAGCCTCATCTTCCGCGGCACATTGGCGATACTAAAAGGAAGGACTTGGACGGTTCGCTACTGCTGTTGACGAGGTACACCCCCCGTAAAAGGTATTCAGGCCACAGTGTTCACTTGTAGTGGAACGAATTCTCCTTGAATGCTTCGCGTAGCGGCGCATTCAAAGTGCACGTCAGTGAGCAAGCTTCTCTAACGCGAGAATCAAGCTTCTGCCAGCATTTAAGGGCTTTTGGTCTTTAATCCTACCGTGACGGCTCTATTATACGGCTCGAGCGAAAAGTGTTTGGCCTGGTGACTTTTGACCAAGACTGTTCGTACCAAGACTTTTGACCAAGACTTTTGACCAAGATTCGTACAGACGCCGTGAGTGCCCGACAGTGCTTCTGAAAGGCAGACCGTGTGGCCTGGAAGCTTTTGACCAAACCTGTACATTCTAAACACATACCCATAATCACCACGACTACCAGCGCCCCTTCTGGCATCACGCTGCATCACCGTTAAAGTAATCATTTCCGTCACCGTCTCAATCCAGCTGTTAGGCCTCTCACGCCGCTTGGCCCCCTGCCGTGGTCAGCACTTTAACCTCATTTGTCTCTACTGAGTCAGGCATAACCTATAAAACAGCGCTTTAGTTTCTTTGCTCTTTTTTTTACGTTTAGCATCGCAAACCGCACAACTCTTAACAGGGCCACTTATCGTGGCCCGTGTCCCATTCGACGAAGTAAAAAAAAAAAGGTACAGTAGGAAATGAGCTATACCCTAAGGTTCGTTAGCGTCGTAGGCCCCTCGCGCAACAGTATGCGAAGCAGGGCTAAATGGTCCTCTCAACCATATACCTGAAAAGCCTGAGTGGTGGACGTCGTAGCATAACGCGTGAAAAGTGCAGAGTCAGACGTCAGCCTGGCTTCTGTGCCCTCCGTACATTTCGAGGAAAAAAAAAAGAAAAACTAAAATAATATTGGCGGTCGTACCATCCAGCCGCAATGCCAGTGTCGCCCACGTAATGTGTGGGTGCGTGTGGGTGTGTGTGTGCGTGCGTGGGAGAGACATGGAGCGCCCTCTTTTCGGTCCAGTTTTTACGGTATAGCTTCTCCATCGGCACATCGATGAAGCGCGACATTGCTTCGAACCTTTTTGCCCCTCTGTGCAGCCCTTCTCGTCTCTTCTCGAATTTTGCGAGTTTTCTGCTTTCCTTAGATCCATTAGGGACCCCGGTGTCGCTGAAAGCCCCACTCGACGCACATTAGCCTATCGCTTTTTTGCGGGCTGCAAGTAATCACACTGTATACTGAAACAGCCGGCCAACGGCAGCTTGACAGATCAATATGTGAGCAAGTCCTTACGGAAGGTTTGAGAGCGTAGTTCCTTTCAGGAGAAGAAAAATGTTCTGACTCGACGTTTTCTACATATTGACAGCTCCTTTCATAAAGTCAATGCGTGACGCAGTCCTGGCGAAACGGAAAAGAGGAGAGGAAAGGTTTACCTACAAAGATGGGCAGAGAGGTCAAGTATTCTTTCGCCTGCACGAAGGACACATCATTAAAGTGAACAGCTAGCCGTGATGTCGCTGTTTTTGTCCTTGACTGCGAATTTCAAACATTCAGCACCTCTATTTTATCTTGAAATGGCAGGGGAATGGAGCGGGCGAGGGTGTAAGGATCATTGAGCGCATGCCCGCAGTACAGGAGAAGGGTTGGAGCCTGCCGGTTATTGCCTCTTCTCCGCGCCTATTTAGTGGCTGCCAGTATAAAGTCAAAATTAGTAGCTTTGTCCATGACGCTCGGCACCTGCTTGAATACTGGATTGGGATTGTTGGTTCGTGCCTTTAGACATCCAAGAAAGAGTGCTAAAGAATAAGACGAACGAAATACGCCGCAGCCGTCTTGCCGCAACTGTGCTTTCGTTCGTGCAGCCTTTCGTACTGTTTCTTCTAAACCCGAAAGTTCTTCGGAAGCGATCTGACAGTTTTGGGGTTAGATGACGGATAGCCTGGGCGCGGTGATGATCTGCCCTCAAGGCTGTCTAGCCGGTCGAAGCTTCAACAATTTTCTCAAGCTCAGGATTGCTTGCACGCGTTAATTATTGCCTCGAAGCATTAGAGGGATGAACTAAATCAATGTTAAAAATTGGCACAATGAATGAAGTCCAGAACGGACCAATAACGGGGTTCTTGTGTCCAATAGTAGCATATATAGGATGCTGCGCTGTCCAGCGAAATGCAGTGTTTCCAGGTGCCGGATTATGGTTGGCCTCAGTTCAGGGCAGACCCGAAGCAGGAGTCTGGGTGCAGCTTTAACTTCTTGGCAAATGGACAGAGTACATGTAGGACACAGAGTGCAGCCAGGGTGAGTAAGTAAGCCTCAGAACTGAGGCCAGTTTCGAGTGACTCTCGGAGTCAGGAGAGGCCACTCTAAGTTCGATCATCCCGAGAGCTTCCTTCCGTACACGAGTAAGACAACGGGGGGTGGCTACTGCATATGGAGGGAGTCGAGCATGCGCGAAGCGCCAGATGTGGTGTCTTATCTAAGAAGGGTGAAGCGCCAAGGATGGTGGTTTATCCTAATCCCGTCAAAAAACAGGACTGAATAAGTTTCCCTATGTGTATGTTGTCCGTGCCGTTCATTGTGGGGGCGAAATGTGAGGGTGGGAGTGCGAAGGCGTGCCGGGTACTGTAAGAAGTGAAAGGACAAACAGGGGTTTGTCCCTTAAATCGAAAGTCGCGGAATCGAGCGTGTACAATCTGGGGGAAAATAAAAAACCGAAGCGGTTCTCAGGTCAAGGTTCACATTGTTGTACGCTACAGTACAGGCGTGACAAGCGTTATCGTATACTGGCTCTCAGGGGCGGTCTACGGCTCATTTTGTAGCGATATGCGAATAACTTGCTTTGTCTGGGCAGGTGAATAAACAGATGGACGGAAGAAAGAAGAATCAAATTAAGGAGTGAAAGAAGAAAAGACAAAGGCAGAACGAACGAGTAAACGATAAGTTTGTAGCCCATAACGACTCGTACGTCATTTGGCATTGAGTAATGAAGCGAAGATGGGTTATACAAGGGCTTTCGTAGAGCTAGCGCTTCTCGATTATGAGACCGCCGCTCTGGAGCGTCCTGACGTTAAAATGTGCTTTGAGGAGCTGACCGTGCTAGGGTGGATAGGCCGTTGCATGCCGACAAACCAAGAAAAAAAATATTCGTACTCTGCTCAGAGCAGGGAAATTATCTCAAGCTGGCGATGAGCGGACAGCGAATGAGCACGATGGAATAGCTGAATAGTCCCTTATGCCATTTTCTAATCGGTTCTTCCTTAGTCTCCTACTGCGAGTCGCTGCATGGCTGGCATTTTATTCTAGCAGGTTTCATGTAGCGAATATTTTTCCAAGAAATCACGAGCGTCACCGCTTGAACAAACGGTATGTGCAAAGGCTACAAAACCACGCTATTCATGCCTATTCGGTTCTTAATTCGTGTGTAACCAGTGTCTGATTATTGCTGATCTAATTGCAGTGCTCAGATAGAGCATACTGCGCAATATGAAGCAACTCGCAGCCGGAAGTGCCACGCGCCGCGATCTGTTTTCTGAGCGACCAAAACTAAACCATGTTTCTTGACATCCTTCTCTCTTGGGGGAGAGAAATATCAACACTGCTTCACTCTAACTATTACCATCACGCGGGCAGATCGAAGGCAGCGTGGCGCGTGTAACGCAAGACGCGCGTCAGGATCGTGGAGTGGCAGCGTATTCTCTGCAGGTCGCATTGGTGTCCCAGGCACGCGCCGAGTGTAGCGAAGTTGTTGCTACCGCTGTTAGCTCTTTCGTGCGTGGGAACACAAAAGCGGCGCCTATTCCCGCATCACGCCAGCTGATGGCGGCAATTCGTGCCTCGGTAGACACCGGGTAAAGAAAGAAGGAAAAAGAAAGAGAGGTTGGGGGAAGAGAGGGAGGATAGAGAGAATCCGAGTCGTTGCTTACGAGGCGTGCTTGCCTGTGTGTATGCGGTCAGCCGGTGGTTCGTACCGAGTGTCACAGAGCAGTCCTTTTGGCCGCCGTCGCAACCTCCCGGGACGACGCCTTGGAGACCGCAATCTCCATTCGCTGAAGCGAGGGGAATTGCTCTCGTGCCCCGACGCTTTCTTTCTCCCTCTTTCTTTCTTTCTTTCCTTCATTCTCGTCCTCTTCGTCTCTGCCATCTTCGCCTCGATATCTTCATTTTGATCTGCGTGCTTTCACGTGGCTCGCAGCCGGGGCTACTGTCCGTTCACCCAAAGGTTCGTTCATTTCCTGAGCCCTCCGACAAATATTTCGCAGAACCGCATAGGAATGCCGCTACAGCGAACAGCGATACTCGCCCTCTACCCCCCCCCCCCCCCCTCCCCTCCTCTACCCATTCCTCCTTTCTGCTCGAACTACCTCCTCTTCATTTTCTTCTTCTTCTGTGGATATTTATATCCCATCGGGGATGCTGAGTGTGCTTTCGACAAGGCAGGAAATGGGAAAAAGAACGACGCGTAGTCAGCACGGGGATTGGGAGATAAGGACCGTCTTGACCGCCGTCATCTCCAGAAAGGTGGCCGTTTCTGCTACGAGGGTTGCCGCCATTCACTTACCGTGTGCCTAATTAACGGTTAATGGTTAATGGGCTTTACGTGCTAACGCAACGATGCAGGTTATGGGAGCAGCACCGTAGTGGGTGGCGGCGCGGATTAACTCTGACCAGCTCTGGTTCGGTAAGGTGCACTGAAATCTCAGTATTTGGTCATTTGTTTGTGAGGTGATGCTACGTCGATAAGCGGGTCGCTAGACTCCTATAGAGTGATGAGATTGATTACCGTCGAGTCGTAACTGACACTCAAAGGAGAATAGTCTGTGCATATTTTTTTCTCCTGAAGAAAAGGCCGATATGGCGCAGTAGGCGAACATCCTAGTAGTTTGGCACCATTGCAGGGCTGAAATTTTCGTCAAAGCTGAAATGTCCGCTTGAACCGTATTAGCCCTGCGTTCCTATTATAAATGTAGGACCCGGAAATTTAGGCACTAAAGAACCCCGAAATAGGCAGGCATCTAGGCTCTAAAAAATATTTAAATAAGCGCTATAAAGCAAAAATAGGCGCTTTGAATTCATTCATAAGTACAAGATTTGTAAGTCAAGCACGGAGCGTACGCAGTTCTCAACTGAAGCAATAAAGCGCATTCTCAGGTCTTCGAACTTGAGGCTCCTTCGGTTTTCGCTACGGATAGCTTTGCACTTTAAAAGCCTTCTTTTGACATCACATGAACTTAGTGGCGCGAACCTAAAACATGAGAGTTAATAAAGGCTTAGGCCTTCAGGTGATGCGGCCGTATCGTACCCGCGTAGAAAGACTCTGATATGGGAAATTGTTTCTAGGCATTTCTTTTTTTTCTACCAATTGTTGCATCTTCGTAGAAGCTGTAGCGCCCTTTTCTTCCAGTCGCCGAAGTACAGCGGTACTTCTGCCACTACCTTCAACGATTCATCTATTGAGAGCCCAGCCTTTTCCAACTTTGTCATCCTTTCCGTCAATGTTGAGAAGATTGCACTAATGTATTTAAGGTCTCTTTCCAAACTCGCCTCTTGCTACACTTCAAGATAAAGACTTCCTTACACTACGTTCAATTTACAATTCGAGAAAAACTTTCGGCGAGACCCGCGCCTTTTGTGCGTGCATCGGCGCGCGCCTTTCACCATACATAGACAGATATCTCAAAATTGAAAAACGGCACCGAGGACCGAAGTACCGTATTTAGGCATTTATAGGCAAAAAGTGCGGTTAAATAGGTAGTATTTCCTAAAAAGTTACAAAAAAGGCAGGCAAGTGCAAAAATCTCTCGTTTAGGCATTTATAGGCATGTTTAGGCACATGCCTAAATTTCCGGGCCCTAATCGTAAGCTTGTCCGCTACGGTAAGTGTGAGCCGTCTTTTCGCAATATAGTCGGTTACAAGTCAAGAAAAAGAGCTTCTCCCCGTCGAAAGGCCTCCTTCCAGCCAATGGCGGCGGCGAATTCTCATGACCCTGCTAGCGTGACAATGTAGGGAGTGGCAGAAGAAAGGTCGCAGTCCCCTGCCTGCATTTTCGGAGATAGTCAATTCCCAATTATTCACGCTGATTTCTATCTTTCCTTTAATTTCTCTTCCGGACGCTCTGCACAGAGGAGGACTTCGTGCTCATTTGTTGGGTATAGGCGCTTTCGTAGTGGCCTGTATACTGTGTTTTGACTGTATGACTGTGACTCTGTCCTTGTCTGTGTTGTGACTTTGGTTTTGTCTTGTTTTGCTTTGATTATGTTTTTAGTTTTTTTATTTTCGTTGTTGCCGGCACTCGGTGCTTTGTTCTGACTGTTACTGTGACAATGACTATGCTGTGATTTCGGTTTTCTCATTTTTCTTTATTTATTTCGCGGAGTGCACGCTGTTATTTGGCTGTCTGCCTGTGACTGTAACTTTTACTGTGGTGAGCCTTTTGTTTCCTCTTCTTTTGAGTTTTATTTTTTTTTTTTTGCTGCTGTGTTTTTCTCCTTAAATTATTTTTTTTCTTCTTTGGAACACTTACTTCCTTTTCATTTATATTGAATGGGCGTTAAACTTGGCAAAGCTTTGCTGGTCCGGGCGCCCTCTCTTTTTCTTTTATGTTTGTTTTTACTTTCTCTGAGAGGAGCAATAAAAGGCGATAGTCGCCTCTCTGCATTTTCAAGCCACTCCCTGCATTGTCACTTTCAGGTTCATAAGAACTGGCCGACTCCATTGGCTGGAAGGTGGTCCTTTGACGGGGGAAAAGCCGCTTTTTTCTTGACATGTGCCCGGCTATAGATAGTTCGCGTTCCTCTGCGAAGTGCGTACCCCTACTCCGCTGCCCGGTGCCCCTTTGCGAACTTTCATAAAGTCGAATTGAACCAACTGAATTTCTTCGCAATAAAAATCTGAAAGTTTCAATTTAATCAGGCTACACTGACTACCTACGGCACAATGAGCGCCGTTGAGTTCGCACTCTGACGTTGCGACAGTTAGAATCCGATTCCGACGAATTCGCATTTCGAGAGCTCGTTTACGAAACATTCCACGTACGACAGTTGCTAATTTTATGGGTTCTGTTACGGGGAGATGTTCAGCACCCGTTATTCCAGACATAATTAAAAATAAAACGTATTGCGATCCCCCTCCGGTCCCCTTACTTCATTAAAATGACACTCTCGAAACAGCAGGGATTGTTGTCAGGAAAACTCTAATATTGTGCAGAGGATATTGACGCTCTGCGTTCGTCTATTTATCGATGCGGAAGTTTGCGGCCATGTGGACTTCCTTATAGAGAGCGTCTTAAAGCTGGGAGTTTCTCACAAGGTTCGCTCTTCAGGCGAGCCTGTCAGCGTGATGATATGAAAACAACAACGAAATGTAAATGTGTAACGCGCGCACAAAGAGCGTATTTACAATTCCGACGCGCTTTGCGCGTGGTCGTACTGATAACACACGCTGCTCTAAGAAACCGTGGGTGTCTGCTTCCGGCTCTGGCCATCACGTTCCTCCATTGTTTACACCTTGCAGCTTAGTGTTTTCCGCTTTCTCCCCCTGTCCTTTCTGCTATCCCCTCCCCTCTTTCTTTTCACTTCTGCACACTGCCTGCTATCCTTTATTTCCACTACCCCAGCTCAGGTGCTTCTAGCAGCGATAGGAGATGCCGGGGCTAGCAACAGTCTTTTTGCTTCCTTTTATCATGTGTTATTAAAACCACCCTTATAAAAAAAAGTTTTAGACAGTCTATAGAGTTTCTCTAGACTTCTGTCTATAGACTGTCTAGAGACAAAAGTCTATAGGCAATGCAAATGTCATAAACAGTCTATAGACAATCTGTAGATTTATGGCCGTACACTTTTAGTAGACTTTTGTGCATAGACAGTCTATAGACTATGAATAGACAAAAAGCGATATCTATAGGAAGTCGATGGAGTCAATAAGAAGTCTATAGACTGTCTATAGACCATTTTTACAAGGGACTATACTTTTCCGCTGCACAGCGATTGATGCGCTCGTCAAGCTGGCATAAATACTGTGCTAGCTTGCTATTCCACCCGACACATCATTAGTTGCCGTATACGTCGTGCTGTTTCCAGAGTCACTCGCAGTACATTAACGGAATGTTAGATGTTTATCCTCGTAACCGCTCTCTGTATTAATGCGAAACCAATTCTAGGCTATGTCGGCGGGGTCGTTTCACCAAAACGTGTCCGCAAAACGTGTCCGCAGCAGTTGTGACGTTCTGAGAAGAGATGGCATCAAACAAGTGGCTGTAATCGGAATAGGATGACGTGAGGATGCTGCGCAAAAAAGAAAAAGTTATGTCAATGACATGATTATTTAATTAATTAGAGTCAAAAATGTCGAAAAACATCGAAATAGTGCGGACGTCGACAGAGTGAGTGGACGGGAAAACAGCCGTGGAAGGCAAAATAGTGGGAAGATAGGCAAACGAGTGAAAATGAATTTTGAAAATAATTGAAGTGTATTTGATTAGTGATAATTAATCGAACAAGCAAGCATCAATAATATAGATCAATTAGTTTATTAATTGTCAGCAAAAACCATTGGACGGTTCTATAGGCTGGACGGGGATATAGTAAATGGACAGGAAAGCAACCACGGCGCCAAATTTAAAAAACCAAAATGGTTGATTGAGATAAAAAAAATTATAATCAGAGTATATAAATCAACCTTTAATTAAAGCATAATATAATTACGCTAATTAAGTAATTTAATTAACAAACAAAAAGACAATTATAAAGAGAGGCAACGAGTGCCGAAGAGGCGTCAGTGCTTTCGCATTCTGCCAATGCAGGTCACTGCAGTCACCTCTAATTTCTGTCTGTCTTCGGTGCGTCTAAGTAAATTGAACTAATCATGCTACTGCACAAAGTGTAGTACACCTCGAGCAGCACTGGTAGCATAGTATTATATACTTTTTATGTACTACATGCTGTTCACTATAAAAGGCGCCGTATGAACCAGCTTATCTGATTTACTTCGACGTGCGCGAGTCTTCAGCACAGGCGGGAGCTTTTTAAGCGTGAAATGCTGTTAGCTTCCATTATCGGCAGTCAGGCGGACGTCTTCCGACAACCGCAGCGAACCTGAGGCCCAACGTGAAGCCAAGCTTACCCGAAAACTTTCGAATCCCTCCGTCAGAGCGGTAGCTAGCAGGAGAGAAAAAAAACTCTGCCGTCAGCATGATGAGAAGCAGAGCCAGCGCCAACATAGCAGCTTATTTTTAAGGTTGTCCGTTAACAAACGTGCCACACGCGTTTAACTTGGGAACTAAAAAAGATAGAAGAAAATCAATGGCTGCTTCAGATAGAGTAGGAAAAAATGAACTAAGAAACCAAGTTTGATGACTGTAGAATAATTAATTAATTAAAGGCAAAAATGTCGAAATTGCGTCGAAATAACGCGGATGTCGATATAGCCACGGGAACGGTGTGACGTCGCATCCACCGGAAGTCTTCACGGCATAGTGAGAAATTGTCACAGAATGGTCGGAAAAACGTCAGATTTGTGTCAAATTAGATGGAAAAATGGGTAATTAAGCGTAATTAACACTTAAGTTCTCCGAAAAATGTACAATTTGGGTAATTTGGGCCACAGAAACGGTGTGACGTCACATCCACCGGAAGTCATCACGGCATAGTGTCCTCGGCTTTGGCTTCTCAACACTTCAGTTGCCAAAGTGTCCTCACAATTTTTTTTTCGATCCCTGAGACCACTCGGCCATCGCCGCAGCCTCTCAGGCGTTGTGTTCAAATTAGTAGCCTATCGCGTGCTGCTTTTTGTAAGTCGGCCCTTCTTTATGATTCATCGGTTCGTTCTACTCTTCCAAATGCTTGAGTCAGTGAGGCTGACGCCTTGGCTGTGCATTTAAGCCGGCTGAGTCAGCTACACGGAGCCGCACGTCAAGGTGAGAAAGCGGCCAAACTCATCGCTGAGGTCTGTAATGAGCGGGCGAGCGCTGTAGCGCATTAAACAGCGAAAGCGGCCAGGCACTTTGCGCGTGACGGTCTCAACACTCATGAATACGATAAAATAACGAGCAAAATCGCAGAAGCCCACCTCGTCTGGAAGAAAAAGAACATAATTGTTAGTCAACCCTCGATGGGATGCACCAAACGAAATAGGCCTGTTTGAGCAGTTTACTACAGGCGCTTGCAGGTATTCAGATATAAAGAACGACCTAGCCTGCATGTCTACCCTTGTAAGTATTATAGCAGGTGTTGCAAGTAGCCTTTCTATGAAACTCAGATTGCATGACTTCTTGAATGACCGTTTCTTATTCGGTTCCAGGGGCATAAAAATGGGCACGCGCTTACTGCGCATGACTATGAAGTCTGCGAAATGCGGGTGCTGTTTTGAATGAAGATTTAGTTTACAGTGAGCGCTTGTGTCGTTAGCTGTCCATCTATCTTCGCTGTCATCGCGCTGCCACTTTCCATTATCAATTACATCTTGCAGTGCAGTACACGATCAGCGAGTTGTTATCTGCGCCTGAGATTTTTTTTATCGGGAACGTTGGCAGGAGCTCAACTCCAGATGGCATGAATACAGAGAAGAAGCTTTTTCTGCCTTGTTTAAGAGCACTGTTTTGTTGACTGCCACTACTAATCATGGAGAAAGGCGGCTCCTTCGTGGTTATTACATCTTTTAAGTGATCGCGAATGTTAAGAGAATGGGGTGGTTTAGTCACAGCGCACGCAACGCAGTTTTCCGTATTGAACTCGTCGCTGTGCGCCGGAAGCTGGCTGACAATTTCGAAGAGAATACAAAGAGCACAACTCCGGTATTTACCACAAGCCGCCCAGTCGCGAGGAAAACGGCCTCACAAAAGGCTGGCTTTGAGCCAGTCATCACCGGTAACCGAACATGATCGCGCAGCCTTTCGGTGCTGTGGTTTAGGTCCCGACGCTGAGGACTATAGGTTGCAATAGGAAACGGACCGACGAAGCACGCCGAAGTTTCGGAGAAAAACATCCCGCTCTGCGACACCCTATACTGTCGCTCCCACGCACGATACCTATAGCGAGCATCCCTTCCTCCCATCTCCCGAAACTTCGACAAATAATAGGGGGAGAACAAATCCCCGGTGGTCGGAAAGATTTGAGATAAAGCCTCCGAAACCTGCGCCGCTCGCTGCTTCCGCTTTAACGGAGTTTCCAACCGCGCCCCAGGAAATGTCACCGCTAGCGGTTTGTGAAAGGGGAAGCGGTTCGAAGCCGCCGAGCCTCTACCAACGAGGGTACGCGTACTGCGCGCCCTCTACCGGCAACGTCCGTCACTACGCCAAGCGCATGGTTGTCAGCAGTTGACGGTAATACGTAGTATTTACCCATAAAGTTTTTCGATGCATCATCAAGAGCAGTGCGTTCATTCGTTCTTCACTGCAGCTACCTTTAGCAATGATTTCGTACCTCTACTCTTTATTTTCTTTTTCTTTTAAAGCGTCACCTTACTTTTTTTATTAAGCCTGGCGAATACAAAAGGCGTATACCTTTATTGCCCAAGTCCTGCATTCAACAGTTGTTTCGCCACGACGCATCGACGGAAGCACGAACGTCACAACACGAGTGCTGATGGCTGCGCTTTTGAGAGTGACGAGGTCGTAGCTGTTCGCGAAAGAATGTTGACACGGAATTTGTTCGTGCTGTATTGCAAACCTCTGTTCTGACAGGGAAAATTATGAAACGCTTCACCTGACATACAACTTACGACATGCAAGTTATTTATCCGACTTATTCTAGAGTACACTGCGATTGCGTTAGATGCGCACTCTCAAAGTGGCGTCACTCAAATTTAAATTTAGAAGGGGCAAACGAAGTCAGCCAGGTTCATTTTTAACTCATACCGCTGGCACACGTCTCGAACATCTCATCCAGAAGCCGTAGAACTCTGAAATTTTGCATCAGTGTGTTACCGGGACAGACTGAAGTTTTCCGATTCACGCTGTAACAAAAATATAGAAATAGATCAATTGTATAGATTCTGCCGGATAAACAATGCACCACACGCTCGTACCACACTGAAAAGGTCAGAAATGTTGCATCCTGGAACAATGTAGTGAAGAATTTTTTTTCAGCGCACAGTTTCTGAAAAGGACACGTTAGTCGCCAGCAATGTTGACTGTCCAACGGTTTCATCATTCCTTTGCGTATTTGTGCATAAGCCTTAGCCGCCGCGGTGGCTCAGCGGTTATGGTGCTCGGCTGCTGACCCGAAAGACGCGGGTTCGATCCCGGCCGCGGCGGCTAGAATTTCTTTGGAGGAGAAATTCTAGAGGCCCGTGTACTGTGCGATGTCAGTGCACGTTAAAGAACCCAAGGTGGTCGAAATTTCCGGAGCCCTTCACTACGGCGTCTCTCATAGCCTTAGTCGCTTTGGGACGTTAAACTCCATAAACCAAACCAAACCAGCATAAGCCTTAACTCCCCTGAACTGGCGTCCCCCTCAAATCATTAGGGCGGAAATATTTGCTGTGCCGTTTGTTCCGCAGTTTTACAGGAATATACTGTTCAGTGTCTGCTGCCTTCCTTGCTGTTTTAGTTTTTTAGTTTGACTCTTTCAAATTCCTCCTATTGCCTAAGGCCTGTTATCTAAAAACTGGAAGTACTTATAAAATAAATAAGAAAATGGCGGGTGAAGTGAAAGAAAAGAAACAAAGTAACATAGGTGTCGACCATTAAAGCGAGAAGTGCCTCACTAAACGTGGAGTGTATTAGACATTTGTAATGATAACACGAGCATAGTAATCTGAAAAAGTTCACAGAACGCGAGAGCTATGAAGGAAAAAATGCACATGCCGAAGCAAGAATTTGGATATAACGTACTGCCTTGAATATAAAAGTACAGTACATTGCTGGAAGTACGCTAAGGCTGAAAGAAAATCTGACCTCGTTTTTTGTCACAGTCCTTTTGTTTTGCAAACCTTTGCAGCTGGCTGTACAATGTTTTTTTTTTACTTGCATCGCTTCCGCAGAAACGAAGCTCTAAAAGTTTGGTACAAGTATTCACCATACAGCGCTCAAAGTGCACTCCCCGTTCAAGTGCCTTGTAGTAGTTCGAACAGAAAGAACTGTTCTGCGCAGGAGGAACGGGAATAACCGTCTGCGCACTTTAGTCCTCTCGCGGCGAATGCCTTATCTATAGCGTCCACTTATTATACGTCAAGCCAAAAGAGATTTATAGCGATGCTCAGGTTTTATGAAATAAGCTGTCGAAAGAACTTAAAATTTTTACAATACAAGATTTTTTTCAGAGTACCTTTCTTGTATGGCGTGTACAGCTTTTGTCCGAGAATACGCATACGAGAATACGAGTATCCAGAATTTGTCTGTCATCAAAAGAGGCTAACAAATAGTAAAAACCGCGGCCTTTATATGCCATGGAGATGAAAAATGATCCTAAGTTAGAAAAAAAGATGAAAAACGATAAGAAAAGGAAAAACTGGGAAGAATGTGAAGACTACTAGAAAGGCTGTTTGGTCTCCCCAAAAAGCATTCGAGCGTCGCTAGAAGCCGAGTAAAATATAGCGAAAAATAACACTGCTTCGTTTATACTCTCTACCAGCGCTGACGCACCGTGGACTGCAGTCTCAGTAAACGCCGTTCTAGAAACGCACCTCAATTTCAATTTACAAGTGAGGTTTGACTAACCACGTGCACAAAGTAAAAAAAAAATACGCTTTTTCTAGCTCGTTTTGTTTTCATTCACTTTTCAGAAGCCTGACAACATGTCAACGTTAGCACAGTTCTAGGCAATGTACTCGTCTCCTTGAAACGACAGTGCACAAGAAATGTCAGAGACCTAGTATCTCGTCCATTTCATCTTCGAATTCACAGCCGTCGCTCTGAGTATCACCCCGCATCTCCGTGCAGTGCTCTAGCAGATGCTCGCAGAGTTCGCACGGCTCTATCACCAACTTTCCGCAAAACATGCAGTCCAGGCCCAAGTCCTCTAAGGCAACGTACTCTTCTTGAAGCGACCACGGTTGCTCCTGCTGTGGAGGCGTCGATGACGGTGACTGCTTTATCACTACCTCGTCGACTTGGTCTTCGTCACTGCACTCTGCTTCTTGGCAAGGGCCGTCGCTCTCTTCAGCGACTTCGTCCGGTTCAGTCTTCGTCGGAGTTCCGCGGTCTTCGTCTTCTTCGTCAGAATCCTCCACGACTTCTTCAGCGTTACTCTGCTTCTTCTTCTTTCTCTCCTCTTCTTCAGCATCGTGTGTGGCCATGTGCTCGAAGAAGGTTGACGCGTAGCTGAAGCCCCGGCTGCAGACCGGGCACACGACGTTCACCTTTGGCACGTGCACCAGCTGGTGCCTCATCATGTGGTGCTTCTGGGTGAAGCAGCGTCCGCACACGGAGCACTGGTGCGGCCGCTCGCCCGAGTGGGTCAGCTCGTGGGTCTGCAGGCCCGAAGACCTCTTGAAGGTCTTGCCGCAGTACTGGCACATGTTGGGCGACTCGCCGTGCTGGCTACGCATGTGACGGCGCAGGTTGTAGCGCTGGTTGAACACCTTGCGGCACACGTAGCAACGATACGTAGCCTCCGCGGGGGGTTTGGGGGGCGGGGCAGTCGCGGCAGGCTCCACTTGTAGCTGCAGGCGCGGAAGTTTAGTGTGAGAGGTTATTAAATTGAGGAAATGAACGGCCTCGTTAAGTGCCTGGACGCGCGGGAATTTAGTGTTGGCGGAAATTAATTTGAGAAACGCCAAGTGGACGGCCTCGTTAATTACCTCCCGGCACATGCTGTATGGAGAAACGATGACAAAGGTAAGGATGGAGAGAGGGAAGCATGTATGCGATACAGGTCTTGGTTTAAATCTTTATATCATGAGGAGGCGAAAGGGCTGAGGGATTTTGTAGTTGTTGTTGGTGGTGTTGCTTATAAAAAGACGGATTCCAGGCTAACTCTTCGAAGGGGCAATTGCGTAGGGTGGTACTATTTGCGCACCGAATTTCTTGGACTTTGTTCGTTGAGAAGTGTGGCTGCTCATGGTTTTCTCACAGAAAAAGATTTAGTTACGAGGAGGGGTGCCGCCGCTTGCATTAAGTTTGCCTCTGTCACAGTATCATGAGGTTTATTATATCACAGAATTCACTGAAATCACGAGATCACCTCCCTGCCAAAGATGTTCACCTGGTGGCCAGTGAAAACGCCATATGTATGTATACCCGTGACTGAGGAGTACCCTGGGCCTTCCAGTGTCATGTGTGCCTTGTAGTGTTCCTTCTCTGCAGTGATGGACTACTCCATCTTAGCAAATACGTTGTTCACACACTGAGGCTCTGTGAGGCTATCGTCATCTGATATCGTTTCCTCTGGAGAAGACCAAAGGCCTGAAATACTTTTTTTTTCCTGGCTGAACTATTCATAGAAAAAAAATTGGCAGTGGTTTAGCTCTGGTTAAAGCCGGAGGATTGCGAAAGCAACGAGGAGAGAAAGAGAGGCGATGGAGAGCGCGCGGCCGCGGCGGCGGCCTCGGCACGCTAGCTATGCGCCGCTACTGCGCATGCGCAGCTGGCGAGCGCGGCGGCGGCACCTCTGAGTCAGTCGGGCAGCGACGGTGGCGGCGCGCCAGCTGCACGCCGTGTGACGTCACTGCCCCTCGCGCATGCGCAGTATGGCCTTTTGTCAGCTCCGCGAAATGGCTCGGCGACTCGCGTAGTGCTGCTTTCTCAACAAAAAAATATGAAGGCTCGAAACTGTGGACAGTCGTTGCGAATGTATCCACGTTGCTTTTTGGGTTTGTCCGCCACTTCTGACAGACTCGCGAGAGCCGACGAGGAGTACGAGGCCTTGCCTCTCGCTTACTTCGAGCACGGGCTGTACGGCGTTGTTAACAAGGAAGGCCGCTTCTCGTTCGGCGATGGAGAGAACGTCCATGTTGTGCACGTTCTGCAGGTGCTTGGCCAGGAAGTGGCGCCGGCCGAACGTCATATTGCACTGCACGCACTCGAACGCCTTGCCCTGGACGCCGCACCACGCGTGTTAAAGGCACATGCAATGTCTAGCCACTGCCAACTGTAACTGTAACAAGTTAGCCTTACATAGATGGCTTGCATCTAAGAGCATAACAGTCTGACACTATTTGAAGATTATCATGTTAGGCTTAACCTGTTGTAACACGCACTTTATTTCGCTATAAGAGGGAATTAGTCAAATGTTTAGGGGAATCCCCCAAGGTGGAGTAGATTTATAATAATGGAGTAATTACTCACTGACATCCACCCAAGTACAGCCATACGGCTACAAAGGAAAGCTGCACAGCTTTCTCAGAAACCTCGCAGTTAAAGGTGAAACTCCGGTGAAGCGGTGGTCCCGGGTTCGAACCCTAGACCAAGAAGAATTTTTCTTTAACTGCGAAGTTTCTGAGAAAGCTGTATAGCTTTCCTTTGTAGCCGTATGGCTGCGTTTGGGTCGATGTCGATGAGTAATTACTCCCTTATTACAAAGAGCAAATTAATTGAACACATGATATTGGCTAGCAGTTTGGCTTCACTGTCCTTCACCGACACTTTTATTGGAGAGTAACCCACTGTCACACCAGATTACTGCTCTTGTTTGGCCGAAGCGAGAACAATAACCTGCAAAACACGTTACGCTGTTGATGAAGACACGTGCTAACAGCGTTGGACTTTATCTGGGATCATTGGCGTCGGCTTCGCCTTAGTGACCGGTAACTACAGTGTTCACTTGCTGGCCAGCATGAATTTTTTTTTTTCTAGGTAGGCTTGCGTCGTAAGATCCATGCACTGCTGTGAAAGGCTCTAACGTTATTCGCAGCGCAGGTAAATTACGGGAGTCGCTAAAATTCGCCGGGAGAATCAATCGTACCCCGGACCAAGGACAGAAAAATTAATAACATTACCCGCATCCCGGCCATCCATAAATTGGAGGCAGAGGCAGTGTCGCATCCCATGAAGTCTCGACTTAGGAACGTCTATCGCTAGTTTAAAAGTTTTGTCATTGCACTGCTAGCGTCAATGACCAATCTTCCGGGGACTTTACCCTAGAGAAGCCGAGCACTAGGCCAGGGGAAAGTTTGTACCTGTGTGTCACTGCATAGTGGGTACGTGACGGCACTGGGGATCGAACCCTGCACCTCCCACATACGATGCGGATGCTCAAACCACTAGCCACTGCTATGGTATATCTAACTTTAGTAGAAAGACCGCAGCGTTGCCCGCTATTCTTGAGAGGCTGTGAGTGTGTTCTTAAGAAGCTCACTGTGTGTGTGTGAAAGAGGTTCCTCGCAGCATCTTGCCGCAAATAAAAAAAATTCAGATAAATTGTGGCCGTATATAAAAACAATCATGCATTTATGCGGCCTAGTGATCAGTACATAAAGGGTGTGAACAACATACTGAGGTTACAGGTAGCAGCAACATAAAATAGAACAATATGGAAGAAACAGGTTTATTTTTGCATCCCTATGCAACCTGAAAAGATATTATGGGATCGATTTTTCCTCAAGACAGCGACTTACCAAAAAAAAAAAAAAAGAGGAGAAAGGGCGCGTTAGACTTCAACTTGGGTACCAGTCCTTGTTCAGGTGTTCTCTTTCATATTGCTTTGACATGTATATAAGATAACTCCTACTTACGCATGCTCATCAGTGCATTTCGTGCACGGCAGCGTTCTAAAATAATGCCGGCGAAAGCAAGTCTAGGAGCTGAAAATATAGGCTCAGCTCTGGCCTGTCACGGCCTGGAAAATGCCAGGGTTTTTCCGTAGGGACAGCAATGAGCAGTTACCAAGGTACAGCTGGAATATTCAGCACTTGCGACCTTGGCTTGGTTTCATCATCATCATCATCGTCAGCCTGACTACGCCCACTGCAGGGCAAATGCCTCTCCCATGTCTCTCCAATTAACCCTGTCATTTGCCAGTTGCGGCCACAGTATCCCCGCAAACTTCTTAATCTCATCCGCCCACCGAACTTTCTGCAACTTTTTTTTATTTATGGGGTGTTTAAAGTCCCAAAGCGGCTCAGCCTATGAGGGACGCCGTAGTGAAAGGCTGCGGAAATTTCGACCACCCGGGGTTCTTTAACGTGCACTGACATCGCACAGTACACGGGCCTCTAGAATTTCGCCTCCATCGAAATTCGACCGCTGCGGCCGGGATCGAACCCGCGTCTTTCGGGTCAGCTGCCGAGCGCCATAGCCACTGAGCCACCGCGGCGGCCGCTTGCGACCGTCGTTTTGAGGAAGATCAGTGTGCCCCATGCGGTAATGTGGCGAAATTAACTTGACATTCAGAAGAAAAAAAAGCGCTTTTATAATGTCGTAAGGCCAAGGGGCGTTAATTCTCATAATTTTTGGAGTGGAGCTGATTTCCATTTACGCCGCCTGCTCCCTTGTTTAGGTGCAGCTGCTTGGTGGTAATTAACTCAGGTATGAACATCTGCTGCACCTGATGTTCAAACCTGCGTTAATTACCACCAAGCAGCTGCGTAAAAGATGCCATTTTCTCGTTAGGCTGCAAAGGCGGTGACTGTTGCTGACAAGACTGGCCCTTACTTCAGCCTCATTACTGAGTATGCAGCCAAGCTACGCAGGAAGACACTTAATCATGGTCACATGACGTGAGCTTCACACTCATTTCGCTTATTGCTACGGCTGTACCTGTGAAGGGCACTGCTTAAAATCGTGAATGAACGCCAAAACCTTGCCACAAATTTATAGCACCACGAACTAAGTTACCTAGAAGCAGGAAAAATGCATCTTATCTTCTCACCGTTATCTTTGTTTTTTTCAGCGACATTACACTAAGAGTGCCAAAATATGCAGGTCAGCCCGACGGCAATAGCGGCGTGTGTAAACGCCTATTCCTCTACAATACGCCAAGAGGTCCGCGGAATCTGAATATCTCACCAGTGTCAGTATACGTCGTTTCGTGCTAAAGCACCAAGAAACAAAATGTCGAGGTACAGACGTCTGTATTTTGAGTTGGTGTAATTATCGTAACAATCGCCGACCGAGCTGACTACAGAACAGAGCCCTCTCTCAAAGATAGTCTCCTCTCTCGGGTATCCTGTCTCACTCCGATTCATTCGCATGTATTGAACTTTCTTCGTTCAGAAAGCAGCGGCAGTGTTTGTTTGTTTTTTTGTTTTTTTCATGGCAAGCTTCTTCCTTGCGGGGAGGGGGAGGCAGTCGCCCTGCCATCGCCCCTTCCCTTCTCTTAAACGAGCCCCTGCACGAGAAGCAGAGGCCATTATCTGTGCAGAGCCTCAGAGATCCGCACCACGTAACACAGCCTACCTGGGTGGAGTGGATGCGCATGTGCTTGTCGCGGTGCTCCTTCTGGCGAAAGCGGCGCAAGCAGTAACTGCACGGGTAGGGCTTCTCCCCCGTGTGGATGCGGAGGTGCTTGTGCAGCGTGGTGCGGTTGGCGAGCACCTTGTGGCAGGTGCCGCACCTCACGCGGGTCCTCGACACCGTGGAAGACCTCTCGTACGCAGAAACCACGTTGTTGAAGTCTCCTCTGTTGCAGCGGTCGTCAATTTCGTCGATTTCATCGGCGCCGTCCTCTCGGTCAGGGGGGTCGTCGGGGAGAGGGGACATTTCGACGTCACCAGAGTCGCTGAGAGGCTCTTGCTTGATGACGAACGCCGCCGCCGAGGCCATGCTCAAGTAGGGTCACTAGAAGAATCAATAGGTACGAGCGCGCCCTGCAAGACGCCTGCAGAGAAACATGCAATGTGCGAATGTCTGTCCTGAGTAATGAAAGCGCATATTTGAATGACGGAATAGGAACGGAATAAGCGGTTGGAAGCAGTGGAATGCATGCCCTATTGAAAATACTGAACGTGGATTCTGCGTGCCTATCTTTGCGTGTTTATTGCCACGCACATTGTGACGATTGAGCGAGGTCGCAGAACGCGAGACATATTTCACACAATTTGCGCAAGCCGAGCAAGCTCGCAAATGCGACACATCTGTCACATAAAGTGCGCAAGCCGCGTAAGGCTCGTACAGCAGGAGACATCCTCGCGTGATATGCGCAAGCCGGGTGGGGCTTCCAGAATGTCCGAGAGCCAAGGGTGAGTCCCAGAATGTTCAAGAGCCTTGTCTGGCTCACAGAGCACTAGACAGTGTCAAATGGAGTTACCATCATGATACCGATAATACCTTGCATGGCTGCAAGGCTCCTACATCACTGCTCAACACGTTACGCCAATGCCCTACCTAAAGGCCTCCTCACCTGTCTGTCACTGCCTCATTCAGCATGCATGTTGTGAGATAACAAGCTTTGCAGCAATGTTCGTGGGATGACTCTCATGTGTGTAGCATGCTTGCAAAAGGACATAGATAAGGTCACCTTAACTGGCTTTATTAATGCCACATCCCTCATGACGGGTGCCACACAGTGGCTAAACAATTTCTTCAGCTTCTCCAAGTCCAGCAGGTTGGCGTCTTGATCCAGGTTCTCACTATGCAGCACCTGCAAAAAGGTAGCAGTATATGCAAAAAAATTCAGTTAATTTGTTTTCTCGAAATTCCAGAAAAGGGCACAAGTAGTTCTTCCATTAATGAACTAATGATGATTTCGAAAAGTATCAGGTTTGAAATACAGACATTGGAAAACCCGACTCAAGCACGCAGGCTGCTCAGCATCAAACCTGCACAAAATCTAATAACCGTGTCACACAGGCATTTTGAAGCCTTTCAAATGGCCATCAACTCAGTGGCACTTGAATGCAGCTAAATGGGCATTTCCAATAGCCACAGAGTCCCTAGAACAGTGTGGACATCTATCAAGATTTTGAAGGCTTTTCAGTGGTAGAAATTTGCACTCAGACATGGAGCACTCGCAACTTACACTAAGGAATAAAATCAAAGCAATTTAATCGCTGAAAGAATACTCAACATGAAATGTACAACTTATTTCACTGAAAAAAAAGAAGGCTGGCCACAAAACACTGCAGCAAGCGGATTATCACTGTTGCCAATAGCACAAAAACAATGAATACCACCTTTTCAAAACTGCGTGAGTGCTACAACAGCTTCCCAGCAAAATTATCAACTGTGACAGTGGCTCCACAGCAGTTTGGTGCGAGATGATGAAATATCTCTACGGCGATCAAGTATTCTGTGTAGCAGCGGCATAACTCCCGAGTTGAAGTGCAAATCTCAAAGCTCAATCTCCCACCTTAACTGTTATCTTTAAATACATATTTAAATTCATTGCAGCATGCTGCAGAAGTATGTGGTCAGATCATTCGAGAGGATACCTGCAAGCTATCTCAGGAGACGAAAGATCTGATGAAGAAACGCCAAAGCATCAGGACGTCTAACTTCAGAGATAGAATAGGACTAGGAGAGCTATCGAAGTTAATTATAAGTGCAAGGTAGCCAACATAAGAAAGTTTAACATGGAGAAAACCTAGCATGCTCTAAAGCATGGAGGTAGCCTAAAATCAGTGAAGAGAAAACTAATCACTGGTAAAAACCAGATGTATGCGCTGAAAGACAAAGAGGGCAATGTCATAAGCAATATGGATAAGATAGTTAAAGTAGCCGAAGAGTTCTACACAAATCTCTACAGTAGTGAATGTAATCAGAAGGTTACAGAGAGAGGCAGTAGAGCACAGCAATGGGACACCAGCCAGTAACGAGGGAGGAAGTAAAGAAAGCCTCAGGAGCAATGCAAAGGGGTAAAGCAGCTGGTGAGGATCAGGTAACAGCAGATTTGTTGAAGGATGGAGGAGAGATTATGCTAGAGAAACTAGCCACCCTGCATACGCTTGCCTCGTGACCACGAGCGTATCAGGAGCTTGAAAGAATGCGAACATTATTTTAATTCATAAGAAAGAAGATGTCAAGGACTTGAAGATTTACAGACCGATCAGCTTACTATCCACTGTCTACAAGGTATTTACTAAGGTAATCACTAATAGACTCAGGACAACCTTCGAATTCAATCAATCAAATGATCAGGCAGGCTTTCATAAAGGATACTCAACGAGAGACCACATTCATGCAATCAATCAGGTGATAGAGAAATGGGCAGAATACAACCAACCCCAATATATAGCCTTCATTGACTACCAGACAGCAATTGACTCGGTGGAACCACAGCTGTCATGCAGGCATTGTGGAATCGGTGTAGAAGAGTGTTATGTGAAAATATTGGAAGATATTTATAACGACTGCACCGCTACCATAGTTCTCCATAAGGTCAGCAATAAAATTCCAATAAGGCAAGGTGTCAGGCAGGGAGACACGATTTCACCAATGCTATTCACTGCCTGTTTACAGGAGGTATTCCGGGGCCTGAAATGGGAACAGTTGGGGAGAAGAGTTACTGGAGAATACCTAAGTAATTTGAGATTCCCTGATGGCATTGCCTGGCTAAGCCACTCAGGATATGAACTGCAAAGCATGATGAATGAGTTAGACAGGCAGAGCAGAATTGTGGGGCTAGAAATGAACACGCAGAAAACCAAAGTAATGCTCAACAGCCTAGCAAGGGAACAGCAGTTCACAATTGGTAGCGAGGTGCTAGAAGTAGTAAGAGGATATGTATACTTAGTGCAGGTAGTGACCGCTGATCCGGATCATGAGAGGGAAATAACTAGAAGAATAAGAACGGGGTGGAGCGCATATGGCAGGTTCTCTCAGATCGTGAAAGCCAGTTGCCAATATCCCCCAAGAGAAAAGTCTAACACAGCTGTATCTTACTGGTACTCACCTATGGGGCAGAAATGTGGAGGCTAACAATGAGGGTTCAGCTTAATTCAAGGACAACGCAGCGAGCTATGGAAAGAAAAATGATAGGTCTAACGTTAAGAGATCGGAAGCGGGCGGAGTGGGTGAGGGAAAAAACGCGGGTTAATGAAATCCTATTTGAAATCAAAAGGAAGAAATGGGCTCGGGCAGGGAATGTAAGGCGAAGGCAAGACAACCGCTGGTCCTTGAGGGTAACAGAGTGGATTCCATGAGAAGGTAAATGTAGCAGGGGGCGGCAGAAAATTAGGTGGGCGGATGAGATTAAGAAGTTTGCGGGGATACGGTGGCCACAATTGGCAGAGGACAGGGTTAATTGGAGAGACATGGGAGAGGTTTTGCCCTGCAGTGCGTGTAGTCAGGCTGCTGCTGCTGCTGCTGATGATGATGATGACAGCCTGAGCACACCTACAAAGTAAAACTGTGAACTCGACCCAGCAGCACTTTACTGTGTTGAAAGAGAACAGGTACAATTGAATTACTGCATTACCTTGTTATCATTAAAAAGTACAGGGCTCTAAGGACTTCCTAATTTACATCGAAACGAATGGTTTACAGTGAACTTCCACGGATTACACTAACAGGCACTGAAAATCCAACACAGCTGCCCAAGAGAATATTAGGCAGCCGCGCTAGCCTTCTTTTGCGCTATGCTACCTGATACCAGATTAAGATTCGAGAGCAATTTACTCATACTCTAGCACTGGGATACGTTATGCCCCAGACTGATGCAGCTGTCTTACTAAAGGCAGAGAAGCTTTCAGTGTGGGTCATGTGTGCTGTGGCGTGAACACATGCACAGGATCGCCTGCTACCATTCAAGTCCTCTGTGTACACAAATGCAGGTGCAATAGAAAACCCACATCACAAATTTGGCTAGTCTGGTCGGCCAAGCATGGGCCAGCTGATAGCACGAAGCAGCAGGTGCGACACATACCATCATCATCAGCCTGACTAGGCCCACTGCAGGGCAAAGGACTCACCCATGTCTCCACATTAACCCTGTCCTTTGCTAGGTGTGGCCACCATATCCCCGTACACTTCTTAACCTCATCCGCCCATCTAAGTTTCTGCCGCCCCCTGCTATGCTTGCATTCTTTTGGAATCCACTCCATTACCCTTAAGGACCAGCGGTTATGTTGTCTTCCCATTACAAGCCCCGCCCAGGCCCATTTCTTCCTCTTAATTTCAAGTAGCATGTCATTAACCCGCGTTTGTTCCCTCACCCACTCCGCCCCCTTTTGGTCTCGTAATGTTAGACTTATCATTTTTCTTTCCATAGCACACTTTGCTGTCCTTATTGTTTGGCACGTGTTTTTTTCTTTGTAATAAGGCATAAAGTATTATACATGAATTACCACATGGCATCCTCCTATGACCGCTAAATAATTTATAATCAAATTTCTTTCTCCTGCTGTATTTGTTTCGGTTTCGACAGCTGAATGATGGCTGTGACGTCAAAGCGAGGTTATTGGTCACGTGAGGCATGAAAAACTGCAATACAATTGGTACTTCTGGCTCTTAAGGAATGCTGGTGTCAGCGCTGTAGCGAATTAAAATGATGAAGCAGCGATTATAAGTGCAGTTTTACCACGCCTCACGTGACCTATAACCTCTCTTTGATGTCATAGCCATAGTCAAATTGTTCACCGAAACAGGATGGCAGAAAAAGTTGATTATAAATTATTCAGCGGTCTCACGCGAATACCAGATGGTGATTCATGCATAGTAGTGTCTTCCGCAGCATTATAGAGAAGAAAACATGCCACCAAGATTAGGTGTCTATACTCTTTTAAGCTGAACTCTTTTAATTAGCCTCCACATTTCTGTCCCAAAAGTGAGAAACATGCAGGCTAAAGAAAAGATTTCAGCTTAAGTACCAAAGTGGCTCTAATCACACGATGAAGCGGAAAAACTCTCGACACTTGAACAGAGAACAAATAGGAATACCAACAAAATTTTAGATTCTTGTAAGGCTATCAAGCATTTCTGAATATTGTAAACTGCACTTTCACACATACAGTACGCATGTATGCCAAGCTCACATTCAGTAGCCCTGTTTTCCGGCTGTAGTTATCACGGTCTGAGCTCAGTTACAGATTTAAAACCAGCCAAAAGATGCAACACAGGAAAAGAGAAGAAAACAGGTTGGACTATCAACTGAATTTTTTGTGAAGGAAAAGAAGGCTCGCATGAAGATGCGCCACACATGACCCACACCAGCGAAAGGCAGGACAACAAATAACTGTCACTGATATACAAGCACGTCATCTAAAAGAGAAAATTCTTTCCGTTGAAGATTGACTAATGGCTTCGCTACTCATACAGCCATTGCCTTGGAGATATGCATCAAATACCTTACAGATTTGTTTACCACTTCTATACACCACTGAAGTGTCACAGAAATCAGGCGTACACACTGATGGGTCATCTTATGATTTACACTCACGACATTGGCACTGTAGTGCCAGATTAGAAGCTGCCTTCCCCCTAACGAGTTAGTGCTCACTCAGGAACACATTAAAGACACCTGCACATATCCCTGAAGTAGTTTCTTGCACAAGCTAGCGGAATGTGATAAACCACTTCCTGCAAGTCCTGAACCTAGTTTTATGGGATACCATACTGCTATCCCGGGTTTTAACAGCAGCGCAAAGGCCATCAACACAATGATTGGCGCAAAAATTACATTTAAAAATTTTCCCGACACTCGATTTGAACTCATGAAGTCTACACAAAGGACTCCATGATAACCGTTCTGAGGTGAATGGCAGTTCAGCCTAGCCTCTGGAATCTGTGCCAAAAAAAACGGAGTCAGCGCATCGCAATTTATTTCCGATATCAGCCGGTGCTGATGACAATTGTATGTTTTGCTTTCTCTGGCTTATAAAGCTCCACTTTCAGAAAAAGTGTCGTCTTTGTGGTTAGGATGCGGAACTTCATCATCACAGGTCAACTTCAGCTTGCCATCAGTGTCCTTTTAATGCCTCAAAGTTGAACAATAGCTCCATTCATAGAGGAGGGCTGTGCATAAATTTCGACCACCAAAGATTCTTTAACATGCACTGACATTGAATAACACACGAGCAAATATGCATTTCGCCTTGTCGAAACGAAGCCACCACAATTCAATCCCGCGTCTTTGGGCTCAGTAGCCGAACACCAATGCAGTAGGCCACAGCAGCAGGTGAAAAACAAAAGAGAGCCCTTAATAGGCAACCTAACTTGCAAAAATCAACATAACGAGGGGTCACACAAGTAGCAGTGGACTAGGAAAATAAAAGCTACTTGTGTCGGAAGATGTCTTCAGTGCTTACCTCAAAAGCCTGCTTGCTTGCTGGGCATCCTAGCACCAAGTGAAAGGCTGGCACAGCTATACTGGAGAGCTTGGAAGAGGCATTGCTGGTAAAGCTATGTGGAGCTTGCTGCAAGGTAAAAAGACACATTTAACAGCAGCACAGTGCAAAAAATGGACTAGAATCAAGCATGTAAGGCAAAATGCAAGGCACAAAAAGGAGCCGGTCGCAGAATGGAACACGACTGTTTAACCACATTTCGAAGTGGGCCAGGCAACAAGAAATTCATAACCACGGCAGTCATTCACAAGCTAGCCTCAGACGAGACATCACTTGCATATCGATATCCAGCATCGTTTCTACAATACATGCCACCATTCAAAAGAACAGACCACAGCAGAACGATATTTTCAGTAGAAGGCTGGTTTGCTTCAAATTCTGCATGCGTCCCTCAATTTGAAATCTGGCATGATTAGCACTGATTTCACATTCTCACAGGTATGATGAATTAATAGTGCCAATTGCAGAAAAACCACACTTTTTCCTTTAACATCAAATAAGGTATTGGAGAGGTACCTCAGCATATTTAAGTCAAAGTAAGATTTATTTGCGCCATTGGTTATAATCATGAAACAATTAAGTTTATTCTTCGTACATATTAAAGGCTCAATTACCCTTAAATTTCACTGCAACTTCGGGATTTAGGCCAAATGGAGCTAGGGCACTTGTGTGCATTTTGCAGTTGTCTGTACCATTTCAGCTCCGAGCCAAAGTATGAAAAAGCGAATGCCAAAATAGAGGCGAAAAACTTCAGAGCAATTTGTTTTTATCTCACCGTTCTGCTTGCTATTCAAGGCTCGACTACACTGGCTCGGCTATAAGTACGAACGCAGCTGGATCATACGGAGCTTCGTACCTTAAATACACAATTTATAAAAGTACAAGTGAAATACAAGTGAAAGAGGAGGAAGCTCAATCCTAAGGCATACAGCTGAATCGCAGTCTACGTAGTTATACTGCTCGAGCGCTGTTACTTCAATTACAGCGTAACATGCGGCGAGAATGCAAAGCCCGGGCCGAAGATCTATTCGCGGGCACATATTCCATTCTCGGCGAGAGATGAATGGCAGTACGGCGGCAGTACGGCGCCGATATCGTGCACCCCGCGATCGGATCAGCTGTGCATATTTGCATGGCATACTGACCATGACCGTGTGACCACTGACACTACACGCGCATTCATGCCCGTGTGCCGCCAGCAAACAACCTTTCAGCGCTGCGTGCTGCCGCGATAGGCACTGCGTCTTCGCGTCTCTGTACTAGCTGTGTTGACGTGGCCAGTTGTGCGCAAAGGCTTTGAAATAATGAACAGGTTCGAAGAAAATTAACTTACCCCCAAGATGCGAGATGTCACCCGGGTAGTGGTCTCCCACCAGCTGCTCCGCCATGGAGGAAATGAGCCCCGCCGTCAGCATAGCGTTTCCAGTGAAGGCGCGCAAAGGACGACGCGCTATCCGTCGAGCCCGCTGACGCACGCTATAAACACAGGTTTAGCGAATTTCACTGCTGTCGGCACATCACATATCGGAAGAGTGACAAATGCTCATGCCAGCGATGGTTCACGCCCTCGGCACCACAAAGGAGGACCACGACCGACCACGACAAACGTAGCAACGCTGTCCGCCATGCTGTCCCTTCCCAGACGCTGCGTTCGTTGGCTAGCGCTTCGGCCAGTTCCGGCTTCCTTCGGCCCGTTTAGAAAGGCATCGCCTCCAGGCATTCCTCCAGGTCGTCTCTTTCGGGCTCTATGCTTTTGGGCAGTGCGATAGCAAAGGATTAAAACCAAATGAAACTTTCGTTACAAAAATAATTAAGTTCTTGTGCACATATTAGCATTAAAAACTTGAGAAATTTGTGACGCGTGGACGCATGAATATGCGTGTCGGTACATGCGTGCGTGCGTGCGTGCGTGCGTGAGTGGGCAAGGTCTAGCGCGTCAAATCCAAAGCCTATCCGACATGCTGCATGGTTTCTGAGATCACCGCCGTGAGCTTCGCTTGTTTTCTGGTGCTGCTGCTGGGCGGTCTTGTGCGCCGCTGTTACTGTGCTGGAATCGCAAAAGAAGAAGGATTACCGGTGTGTGCTGCCGGTGGGCGCGCTCTCATCCAAGAGTAGTAGCAGCTCCCAATTAAGCGATCCGTCGGGGCATATGTGTTATGGTTGTCTGGTCGACAACGATAATGAGGTCAGCAGTGCGGTGCCGTCGTTTGATGAGTCGAACCTTTCGGCCTATTGCTCTGCTAACTTCGCTGCAAAAATGCCTGGCTCATAAGCAGCGACAGTGGCCATTGTTTCTGTGGTGTGTTTCGATTACAAGACGGCGCCCTTCTACAGTGTGGCTTCCTTGGAAACTTAGTCGGCGGTGTGCCTGCAACGCCTGTCGCTGTCAGCTCAAACTGACCGCCTGCGAGCGCTGCCTTCTTTTGCGATGTGAACGGTGACGGGACACTTACTGCCTGTGGCCGGAGCTTATAGCAAAAGCGAAGAGTGTTTTCTGTGAAGGTTTGACGAAGTGCGTGTGTCAGTCTGGACCCTTAGCAAGTCATACGAGATGCGACATGCAAAAGTGGTCCACCAGTCGCTTCAGCAGAAAGGAGTGCGGATGTTTTTTACGTTACTTCAATCTAGAACTGCCCATGCAAATATTTCAACTCGTCTCTTGCCTAAACAGCATAGTAAAGAAGCTAAAGCAACAAAACTGCTGTTTCCATGCTGTATATTGATTCCGCACTCGTGCTAGAGGTGGGAAATATGTAGCAGTTATTGGCGGAGTTACAGCCTATGAAGCACGTGCAGCTTCATGTAACTGCAGGTTAGGATATGCGCCTTACTTGGTATTGACTTTGTGACCAGACATAGCCATTTGTCAACTAAAAGAAATTTTCTTGCTATAGGATTCTGCAGCATTATGTATGCTTCTGGACACTGAATACCGGGTGCGTCACCTCTCTTGAAAGCACTCAGATTTGTGTACTTATCAGTACGTTTGAGATGAGAAAATTTTATCAGCTTCTTTTCTTTATTTTATAATTAGCTACACAGCATGTTGCAAAAAAAATGTTTTAAGGAAAAGTATTTCAGTTTAGAGTAGAACAGTTCAACAAAGTTGTTTTGGGCATTCTGGTAACTTCAAGATGGTATTTGATGGTTGCATACAGACGCGCAAGTCAAACCTCAAAGGGCATCAAACTTAACAGTACCGCTGAGCTTATCCTTTCGTGCTTTTTATGTGTGTGTAGATCACGTGGGGAAGTTCAGTATTGGATGTTGGATTTCATAGTTCTGCTACAACTTTTATCTTCCTTTCTACACATGAAATATGACTGAACTTGATTACATTCCCCAAGCAAATACCTGACGCCTTACAAGCGTTCCTTACTGTGCACAGTTGTCCCAGTGCATTATATCCACTCATGTGCAGCACACTGTTGTGTTGCTCTTGGTCTCCAAATGTGACTCTCAGCAATATGATGGAATCATAGTCCACCCAGATGGTCTTTGTGGTAGTGCAAATTTCAAAACAGATTGAAGAAGAATGAAGAGTGTGATACTTCGCCATGCATCATGCAATGCTGGTGCTAATCAGGCAACATGTGTGGTATTTATACTTCGCACATTTGAGATTCATTGGATTTGTTCTGGAGCCATACTGGGAATTAATTAATCGATCTGTGATTTGTCACTGAAATTGAGAGAGGGCACTAATTTCTGAACTTTTGACACCAACTGTGAATTCAAAACTGTCTTTTCATGTAGGCTTACATGGCTTTTTTACGTGTATGTAAATTTATGCTAATGACTTTGGAAATTGCTTTGGAAATGGTTTTAGAAATTGCCTCGTAACATTCCTGTTACAGCTCACAATTCGCTTTCTGCACGTCATGTTTGATTGAACCTGATTATATCCCCAAGCTTGTTTGTTGCACCTAACAGACACTGTTGCCCTTTCAGAGTTATTCCATTGATTGACTCCTTTCGAGTGCAAGCAACAAATGGTTGTGTTGCTTCTGATTTCGAAATATGGCTGTCTGCATGACGGGCGACAACATAAATGCTCTGGATGGCTTTCATCATGCATCTATAAGATATCTGTAACTTTCAGAATTGGTTAAAGGAAGAACTGAAGGATGCTGTAAGAGTCGTTAGAAGCTTGTTTTTTACATTATTTTATAATGAACTTGCAATGTTGACAAGTTCTTGCTCAGTGTGCATGTTGTCATGTACAGGTCCCTGCAGTTTCGAAGGGAACCATTTTGCACTAAAAAATAATGTTTTGGTTATTTGTTTGCTGAAGTTGAAAATGATTAATGGGTACTTACGCCAAGACGAAAATTATAAAACAGCAAAACGTGAGCTTATTGCTCATTATTGAGAAGTAATCATTAACTGAATGCTCGAACTTTGTTTGCTTTCACCCTAAATGGGCCTTTACAGTCTCGACAAGTTGCTACTAAGCAAGCAAACGCACACATGGCCACACGCAGCCTCACTGAGCTTGCTCAGTGTGCACATAAGCACGCACAGCTTCGGCAAGCCCCCTCTCAGCACGCAGATGTCCACGCACAGAGAGTTGTCCACGAGAGTCCACGATTTTTTACACACAAAGAGTGTGCGTGTACGTCTTTCAGCTCACAGTACGCGATCATGTACACACAGGACGCACAAATGCGTACAGGTAACGCACAATTTCTGCGCATTCGTGTGCAAAATGAACGTGATCGTACAAAAATCACTGTTCTCGTGCAAACTCACGCAGAGTTTTTTCAATAGGGTGGAAGATAAATAAAAAAAGTTATTCTTAAGGCGGACGTGTGCTGAGCCTTCGTGTGCTTTCTGTTTTTGCATATGAATTTACATGTGTCCCTTGTTCTGTTAGTGATCACATAAGTTTGTGGTAGCCACCGTTATAAGTGTGCAGGTAAAATCTTGACGCCGCTTTTTTTAGCCTACACAGACTCTAAACTGGTGGCATCAAGCAATGTCAAACAGTCACATAACTTAGGCTGATGTGTTTCAAGCGACAAGTTTTCCCGGTGCTCGCCAGGTTAAACGTCCTAAATTGAGTCAACTTCGGAGACTGCTAAATAATCGTAAAAGCAAAAGCCAGCGCTGATGCTTCCAAATCAAAAACATAAATGAGGACAGTGCACTTCTAGATCTTCTAGATATGCTTCTATTTCGAGCGATATCCTAACAAAAATACACTCTCATGCTGTTTAAGCGAACAACAACGCCCGCGTAGATTCCTCATCAGAAGCAGTGGAGAGCGGAGGCCTCTCTCACTGGTCTCGAACTAGTCTCGTTTTCCGC
The DNA here is from genome assembly GCF_055824585.1 of Amblyomma mixtum. Classification (NCBI taxonomy): domain Eukaryota; kingdom Metazoa; phylum Arthropoda; class Arachnida; order Ixodida; family Ixodidae; genus Amblyomma; species Amblyomma mixtum. The sequence continues at coordinate 251,459,027 of NC_143013.1, forward strand.
CAGTTGCGGCAGCCATACCAGCCCCCTTCTACGTTTACGATCTCTTGAAATGAACTCCGAGCCGACTTCATGCCAAAGCAAATTCCTGGGGGACGTTGGATCTCGTTGAAGGCTGGCGCATCGCTTCAGACTTCGAGCGATTTGCATATCTAACTTCAGTACTACGACAGCTGTACAGTAGACTTTTGTGAAGCTAAGCGGCATCAATGTAAACGTTGCATTTTGTAACGAAAACCTACAGCATTCGCCTACTGGCCGAAACGAATTCTTCTGCCCAGTAAGGTCTGAGCCATAACGGACAGGAGGGCAGATGAGTGCCGGCTCAAGAGGATAAGTCGCCTGTGATCACGTGATCTGGGCGGACTGTGAGAGCGTCGTATGAAATCATAGAGGATGGAGCGTATATGATGTAATGCAGCTGTCTCTTTCACTACGTTGGAGGAGCGTGGCAGGGCAGAGGCCTTGTGTCCCTTCGCGGACATGGTAAGGGATACGCAGCATGAAAGGCACAAGGCGCATGAGAGGGCACTAGACAAACACTTGCTCCCGTTGCCATTGTCTTGTTTCTCGCATGGTGCTCTGCACCCCTTATCACCACTAACTAGACCAAACCGCGGCGCTACACTAATATTTTATCATTAGGTCATGCATATGTTGTGGTCATCGCGTCAGGAAACGATGTTCCTTTCCTCAAGAGAGAGAACTTGAGTGTGTGCGATCAATCTTCAGTGGTTACTAGTCGCAGGCACTGACTTAAGTCAGACCTCGTGCAGTCATCGCGCGATGAACAGCAAGCGCTATGCCACCGAAGTGTACGCCGCTGGAGGGACACACGCTCTTCCTTCGTGGACGGAGGAGCATCCCTACACGACAGAGAGGCCACGGCACGACTTACCACCTGTTCCTCGTGACTCCGGTCGGGGGCAGAGGAAGGGAGGACCGTTCCGAAGAGAAGCACCAGGGAAGTGGCGGGTGCACGGGTACGGCCTGTGCTGCCACGGCTCTGCTTCGATCTCTTCACGCTTCACGCTTTGGTGCCGCGTGCCCGCGGGGCGCGCCCCTCCCCATTTTTTGTCCTCTTCAGCTGCCCGCCTAGACATCCCGTGACGCCATGTTCGTGGAAGAAGAGCAGGCAAGGCGGCACCGCTGGACATGTGGATCTCATCGGGACCACAAGGCGCGCGACCCTACCCCATTTCCAGAAGCTTCCGGAATCGGTTTGACGTAAGCCGTGTCACTGAGTAATACCCAAGCGAATCGGCTGCGTTATATTTTTTTTTTTCGGAGCTTTGTCAAGAGAGTGACATGGCGAAAGATTCTTGTTCAGAGTAACCATCATCATCATCAGCCAGCTTTAGTCCAGTAAGCTTTTTCTAGCACCGACCACGGCTACCACGTCCCGGCCAATTTCCTGGTGTCACCTACCTGCCTCCGCACGCAGACGTTAGCAAAACACTGACCACGCTTTTGAGAAGGATCCGTACCCGATCCATTCTAAGCCTTTACAGATTATCCTTGATCACAAATGGTGAATATGACCCCGTATGTCAAAAATTGCTATTCACAGGAATCGGCAACACAAGATCATATTCTTTAGGGATGTGAGGGAAAGCCCCTACCCCGTAAGCTTCTGATAGCCCCCTCCGAGTAAAGCTGGAACCGAGGGCTATTGAAGCAGGAACGGACAGCACAGAAGGCTCTCGTTAGCGGGGCTTGGAGGTCACCCCTGCATGGGTGTCACACTGAGGCTGAGCCGCCTACAGTCAAAAGTTCTGGGCAATAAATGTGCTTGTTTCTTCCTCTCTTCTACGTGATTCTTTGCCGCCCCCCCCCCCCCCCCAAATCCACTCTGTTTTCCCTGTAATCCTAAGGTGATCTCTGCTGCTCTATATTCATCCGTTTTCAGTCTTATGATGTCTTAATAATAGAGATAAGGTGTGATAATCTCTGTCTGATTCTACAAAATTATGTCGTGGTTAGCTTCCAGACAACCGACCGAGATATCTGGCGCGATGCTCTCGATAGCTGCATTTACATTACAGCGCAGCATGATTTGCAGTTTGTCAGCTCCCCTTGGTTTAGACGGTGCAGTCATCTTAGTGCTTTCGGGGTTTTATGAGCACCTATTGAGGATTCACGCACTTCTTCGTACGACACGCCTTATATAGCCGCTTCGCCGACGTATTTTTTGCGTTCGTGTTCCGCTGCATGCAAGCCACGTATTAAAGATGGGTTCTCGCCACAGTCGAAAACGAGAATCGAAAAAGTGGTCTCGTACGTGTTGCGTGCTGCGACGATATCAGTGTGCAGGCGAACGTGTCTAAAGGTGGCTTTACACGGAAAGAAATCCCCTTGGGCTTTTTCCTCGCAGCTCTTTCCCTCGGCTGATGGGGCACGCCCGAGATAGCAGAGTCTGTAATTTTCTTCTTTCACCTGAGGTGTGGTAAAATCACGTGCCTTGGATGCGCAAGCATAGATGAATGGGCTCGAGGCCCTCTCTGCTTTAGACAAAAAACGCTGAGGAAGAGCATGAAATTCGTGTTTTAAGGTTTAGGGAGTAGCAATGGTTCGAGTAGGGCAGGTTTGTCTCTCTTAGGGCTTGCCAATGAGGTGAACTCAGGCGTGACTAAACAACTCTTGATAGTCCGTATCCGCCAGTGCGTGTTTCTTTAATCATTGTCCTGTCTAGATAAGCTGTCCCAGATAACTTGCAGCGGAAAATGAATACGGTTGCTTTAAATAGCCAGGGTTCAGAGGTGCGCCTATTTTTGTAAATGCGCCGTTTGTATTCAGCGTCGCGCCAGCCACGACCTTTCAAATAAATAAAAAGAAGGTATATTGATCTGGCAAGCCGGCATCTCAGAAAACAAATTTTGAAAATTGGAAAATTATTAGACACTCTCAGGGAAATATTGAAGGCAGTGGTCCATTCTTATGATATGCAGTAAAATATTTCTTTTAAGGTGTTTCCATCGGTCGCATCGAACAATTAAGCCTGCCATAGAAAACCAATGGGGAATGCTTTTGATGATAGCAAAAATAATAATAGAAAAAAAATGCTTGGCTGCCGTCGGGGGATCTGCGGATATAGTGATTGTTATAGAGAAATCTTACAGTATATGAAAAAATCTCGTTCATAAACGGTTTTCTCCTCAAAAATGCTTTTGTCCAGAATTGTTGGGTATACGGTTGTGAACGGCCTGCTCAGACTTAGATAGCAGGCGTTCAGGACCTTCTGCCTCCCCACCCTCAAATCCAACGGGTACTTTTGAGGATAAAGTTCAAAAAGGAAAATTTTCAGCTTTTCCACCGTTACCCGCGGCGAAGCTGTCCCAGATAACTTTCACCGGCAAATTAACATGGTTGCTTTAAATAGCCACGGTTCACTAGCGTATAAGAAAAGGTGCCCCTATTTTTGTAAATGCGTCGTTTGTATTCAGCGTCGTGCCAGCCACGACCTTTTGAAATGAAAAAAAAGAAAGAAGGTATATTGATTTGGCGGCACAGTGCACACGGCTTTTCGTCGTGGGAAGTTTTCGAAACTAGCGCCGGTCCTGGCTTAATGATAGGGCCTGTGCTACTGAGCGACCTAAATAGCAGCCCTTATCGGTCGTTCTGTGCTATAATAGGGACAGGTATAAATAGTTACCCTGGCTCTCCTTATTTTTAGAGACAGTGGATATGGTAACTGAGTGTGAGCGGCATGTTATTGCAGTGGAATACTCATTAACTATTTAAAAAGCCGCTATTTCTCCTGCGTGCGCCAAAACGAATTATCCACTTCATTAGCAGTTGAACGGCGAGAAAAGGGGGCCGTCTTCAAACGCCACAGCGTCCACGCGCCAAAGCATTGCAACAGACCCGGGGTCTACCTTTTCAAAACAAAACACAAACTTGGTGTATTTGTATAGTTAGAATAGTGGCCTGCCAGCTAACTAATATGCGCTTTTAGCTTGGCCTTCTAAAAACACCATGATCCAGCCATTGGTGATTACAGGAAGCGCTTGAGAGACTTTAGGATTCCCTACCGGTTATATACGTCCCAGAAAATTTTCTGAACGCGCAACAGAACCACAGTTAATAAATTCATAATGTTTATCTTGTGCTGTCTCTCTCCAGTTTAAACTTCTGTTTCCTTTGAGAGCATCGCCCCCTCTACCAAACGCTCAGTCCTGGTCACCATCTTTATTTCCTCGCCAAAAAAAAAAGGACGAAGACCTGCTTACAAGAGAACTGCTGTGTCCGCTATGCACCCTGGCCAATCCCCCGCCGTGGGTATGTGCCATTAAGCCTGAGGACATCATCATCATCATCAACTGCCATGCGCTCGCACCGGGATTGTAGGCATCATTGCTGGCTAGGCTTCACACATTGGAGCCTTCTTTGTATCACCCGTCCTTGAGTTAATTATGTGGTCGCCTGCGCGTAGTCCACCGTAAACACTTAGGCCGCAGCTGGTAGAGTTTGCCGTGGCAACCAGGCTCCTCGCACTACTAAAAGGCGGTGTTTGTGGCGCCCTCTCTTCCCAAATTCCGGCACCACTATTGCGTCATTAAGATACGATAGATGAGCTGTCAGCAAGCAAGGATACCTTACTTTTGCGCTCCGTTCCTGAACATTAAGCGATGAATAAGACCACGTAACTTGTCTGAGTTGTGTATGCTGGGACACTATACCCGTTAGCTTCTTTTTTTTTTGTCTTTTCGTTAGCCTCCACGTTTCGTCCCATAGGCAGGTATCAGAAACATACGGCTTTCGTTTACTTTCTTTAGGAATGTCAGCAAATTGTTATTCATAACTTCAGAGTGCATAACAAACGCGCTTCAACCCAGTGATACTCTGTTGATAATTTCTTTCCCGTGGTACACATATGCATTCACTACTTTTCCTATGCAAATGTACTCCCTCACTACTTCAAATTCATCAATGCTTGTCGTGAACTGTTGTTTTCTTCCGAAACTGTTGGCCAATACTTTGGTAGTCCTAATATTAGTTTTTTAAGCTTACTGTTGCACTTGCATGTTTAGGCCTTTAATCAGGCGATCGCTCCCCTCCCCTGATGTTAGCAGCGCGATTTTACTATGGTGCTATTGGATGTCAATAGCAGCCCTAAATTAATTCATATCTGCTTCTTCCCTATCAAACCCTGTAAATTCACCACGAAAACATGATCTGGAAGCTACAACGAAGCGTCACATGCTTAAACGCAAAAAAAAAACAACAACAAATTTTACTGTATAAGCAAAATTCAGTTCATAGAAGAAACATTGGACAGGAGAACTACGTATAATACAAAATGCTTAGAGGTGTGTAAACCCAAGTAATATGGAAAAGTTTCGAAAAGTTTGAAATCTATTCCCCAAATGACAGCGAGAGGATAAAGGCAACGAGAGACAAAACAACGAAAAGTTTGTATTTCTCTACGCTACTTCCCCCTTTCCATTGTTCAATGGGACATTGGCGTGAGCTTTCCTTGGTCTTTTTGTATTTCCCTCTTTTCAACTGTCTTTACTGCGCCTATACTGAGTGTACCGTCTTTTGCTGCGACCAGCTGGAGTGTTATTTTGCTCCCACTTTTCCTCTTTACAACCCTTTGCAAGGTGGTGACACGTGGGGTATGGTTGTTTTTCAATCCATCTGTTCCCGATTTGTAAGCCTGCTGTGCGTAGGCGATGCAGGCTGGGGCTTCTTACGATTTTTGAATCTTAGTCAGCCCCAACCCATCAGCTGCTCTCGATTAGCGCCTTTATCGTCTCAGTGGAATTTATTGGTTAGTTTTTGAGGTTTGCGGCGCGTTCCCTTTACTTCGGCTTGCGCGTGTTTCTGTCTTGTACATCACACCATGTTTTTGGGCCGAATATTTTACCGATCGACTGCGCTTTGCTTGGAGAGGAAGCGTATGTTTTAATTCTATTGTTTCAACGTGTGGAACTTATTGTACACCGCGTCGTTACAGTCGCGCAGTTGTCACAAAATACGGCACATTTTTGAAACAAACAAAAAAAAACACCGCCGCGCGCACAGCGGCTCGCCGGCGCGAGCCACATGGGGGAGCAGGAAAACCCCCGCTGTGCACGTGGCTCTCTCTCCCCTCCACCACCGCTCACCAACACGGCGTGCGCCGAGGGAATGAGTCATCCACGCCGATTTCTCTAGAACGTGCGAGTCGTTTCTTCTGTTAGCCGGGGGAAGAGGGGGAAGCCTTGCGTGCGCGAAGACATGTCCCCCTCCTCTGCACTCGGACGTCGGCGACGGCGCCACGCCAGAACACGCTCGAATCTTCAAGATGCGACCCCCGACCTCTGACCAATGGGGACGCGCGGCCAGTGAGAAGAGGGAAGGGAGACAGCACTGCCGATGCTGAGTGTATGTGCGCGCCTACTCTGGCGCGTAGAACAAACAGACGTGGAAGCGAGCCTATAAAAGAAGGCATTGACCGCTATCAGATTAGTCAGTCCGGACCGCCGTTTAAGCTTCATCGAAGCGCGCCCGTTTGACTCCCGGGAAAACACCACTCGGCCAGCATCGGACCAACGAGGCAACGTTCGCCAGTCTGCGGGACGGCATCGTCGTGGAACTCTGGTCGTCGGACTGCCGCAGTGCCCGGTGAACAAATTGTGTTTTGTTTGTTTACCTCTCTCTCGTGTCTTAGTGCACTTTAGGTGCAATATTGCCTTTGTACTGTAGTCTCTCTCTCGAGTTTAGCTTTGCACGCGTTGCATTCTTTTGTTAATCACTTTGTATGTGTTTGTACTAGTGATTGTGAAATCCTGTATATCGTATCTTAGCTGTATAAACTCTGTTTTGTTTGTGAACCTTTGGCTCCGACCCATCTTCTGGCTTGCGACCAGCGAAAGCTGGGAACCGAACGCCCAAAAACCTATTGTCTCTTGGTAGCTGGTCTCCGCTGAGTTTGCCACGCTGAGTCGAGGGCATCTCCTTCGAGTCCGAGACCGCTACCCCCACACGCTCTAAGGGTATCTGGGAACTTCCCACGTAAAAGTGCGCGAAGTGTGGGTGACAATATATTCTGGCGTCCGCGACAGGACGTTTGGTGTTTGTAAGCACAGAGAACGGAGAAAGAATTGGAAGGAGTTTACGAATCGTAAACGAGTGTTAGCAGCAGAGCGATATTGTGAGGTGCCGCGCCGAAGCGGTTAGTGAGGTTCACCGTGTAGAGGTATTAATTGCCTTGAATGTAGAGTTCGGTCTCCAAATATGAGCTTTAAGGAGCTAATAGAGGTCGGCCTCCAGATGGGGATGACCGGCGCCGAACTGCGAGAATGGGTGGACCAGGAAAGAGGCAGAGCTCGAGAAGAGAGAGAGAGAATTGAAAAAGAAAAAAAGAAGGCTCGAGAAGAAGCCGAAAAAGAAAGAGAGAATCGAAAAAGAAAGGCAGAAGGCTAGAGAAGAAGCCGAGAGAGACAAAGAGAGAGAATTTGAACGCGAAATGAAGCTGCTTACAGCGAAGCTGGAACTGCAACGGGGTGCGAACCACTCAGCTGTAGTTCACAGCACTAGAGAGGAAGGTAGCAGCTTGCGTATAGATGCCAGCAGGTTGCTTCCAAGATTTGATGAAAGAAGGGACGATCTCGGCGCATTCCTTAAGCGATTCGAAGGGATCGCAGTGAGCCAGAATTGGTCAGACAGTGAAAGCGCTACCGTTCTTAGCACGTGCTTGAGCGGCGAGGCACTAGGTGTATTCGGGCGACTGTCTCCTGAAGATGCAGCCAGTTATAGCAAGGTAAAGGCCGCTCTGCTGAAACGATTCCGACTAACCACCGAGGGATTTCGGGAAAAATTCCGGACAGGAAAGCCCACAGACGGCGAAACGGCAACGCAATATGTGGCGCGATTAGGCCACTATTTTGATCGGTGGACGGAACTGTCGGAAATCGCCCAGGAGTACAGTGCACTCCGCGAGCTGCTTATCAAGGAACAATTCCTGAGCAGTTGTCACCCGAACCTGGCGCTATACCTTAAGGAGAGAAGGGCCAAGACTCTCTCCGAAATGCTAGAACTTGCCGACCAATTTCTTGAAGCCCAAGGAGCAACTAACCTGAGTAAAGTTACGAATGTAAATTCTGAAAGCGCAGAGAAATCCGACAGCCGCGATACTCGATCCAGCCCAAAGCCTCCACCGAAGTGCTACCTGTGTAATAAGACAGGCCACTACGCTTCTAACTGCCGAAACAGCGCTATGAACAGTAGCCTGCTAGCTTGTTTTAAGTCCGGCCAGAAGGGGCACAAAGCCGCGGCTTGTTACAACCCGGGCAAGTCCGTTCTCCAGGTATCGTGCGTGCGGGCCTCCTCAGGTGATCACCTGGAGGAAGAAGACGAAAATGGCTTTGTTGAGCTGAAGAACGGCAAGAAGGTGCCCGTCGTGAACGCCGTATTGAACGCGCGACCCGAAGCCGGTATGCACAGGATGCCTGTCTCGGAAGGGAAAGTAGGGCCGCAAAGAATTTCAGTGCTGCGAGATACAGGAAGCAGCGCGGTCATCATAAAGCGAGGCTTGATGCGAGATAAGGATCTCACTGGAACGAAGAGCCTCGTGCGGCTAGTAGACGGCTCATTTAAGCGCTTACCGGAAGCTAGAGTGCCAGTGCAGACCCCGTACTACAGCGGAAAACTGACTGCACTTTGCATGGAACGCCCCATATACGACCTTATATTGGGTAACATCAAGGGGGCAAAATTTCCCAAGGACCCAGACGGTAGCCACGAGGGAGAAAAATGCGAATCCTGCACGTCGGAGCGTCGCAGTGATCGTCAGCAGAAAAAGCGGCGAAGGAAGCGCGAGCCAGCTAGCGCAAGAAAGGAGGAAATAAAAGAATCACCCAAGAATGAATGGAAAAATCCAGCGCAGGAAAGTTCCGCGCAAGAGAAGCCTTCTTCGCAAGAAACATGCGGGAACAAAGGAAACAGCTGTGAGAAGCTGGAAGATAAGCCAGTAAGTGGCCGCAGCGGAGCACGAACGCCGAAGGAAGGAGCGAAAAACCAGAGGAGGACACGCGAAAACAATATGTCAGGAGTTTCTGCCAAACTCAGCGTAAGGCAGACTGTGGAAACGATTCTCGTGCTGATCGGCACATTGCTTCAGCTGTTTTCCTGCCGCACCGTCGAATCCGGGAAGGAGACCAGGAAAGTGTTCACACCGGTCCTTATTGTGAGTCTCTGCGTTGTGATGCAAGTGCCTTGGAACCTGTCGATTGTCTTGTTCGCAGGTGCATGCCACCCCGAAACCTTTTTGTATGCGTGGGATATGAAGGAATTTCTCAGGACGGAAAGGGCAGAGGCAACCATTGACAGAGCGAAGGAGTCGCGTAATGAACAGACCACGAGTGCGGCCGAAAGCTTGAGCGAAACAGTTCTGTTCCGAACCCACTGTGCAGGCCGAACGGGGAAGTATAAGCGAAAGTATGCCTCATACCTGTGTGCCTCCTGTTTGCAATGTTGTGTTAATGTACTGCCCAATCTCGGCGTGTTTTCAAGTGCGTTGTGAACATTGCATTTTGTTGCATGTGGAAACATCATTGTATTGATGTGTGTATTTTGGCCTTCGCCAGTGACATTGTGAGCGCATGCATGTGCGCGCGAATTGTACCGCCGAACTGCGGCGTGTTTTGAAGCGCAATCCGTCCATTCCACTGTGTTACGTATGTGGAAACATCATTGTATTCATGTATGTATTTTGGCATTCACCCTTGACTTTGTGAGCGCATGCATGTGCGCGCGAATTTTGTGATTTGTGAATATTGTTGCACAATATTCTTAAAGGAAGGGGCAGTGTCACAAAATTCGGCGCATTTTTGAAACAAACCAAAAAAAACACCGCCGCGCGCACGGCAGCTCGCCGGCGCGAGCCGAATGGGGGAGCAGGAAAACCCCCACTGTGCGCGTGGCTCTCTCTCCCCTCCACCACCGCTCACCGACACGGCGTGCACCGAGGGAATGAGTCATCCACGCCAATTTCTCTAGAACGTGCGAGTCGTTTCTACTGTTAACCGGGGGAAAAGGGGGAAGCCTTGCGTGCGCTAAGACATGTCCCCCTCCTCTGCACTCGAACGTCGGCGACGGCGCCACGCCAGAACACGCTCGAATCTTCGAGATGCGACCCCCGACCTCTGACCAATGGGGACGCGCGGCCGGTGAGAAGAGGGAAGGGAGACAGCACTGCCGATGCTGAGTGTATGTGCGCGCCTACTCTGGCGCGTAGAACAAACAGACGTGGAAGCGAGCCTATAAAAGAAGGCATTGACCGTTATAAGATTAGTCAGTCCGGACCGCCGTTTAAGCTTCATCGAAGCGCGCCCGTTCGACTCCCGGGAAAACACCACTCGGCCAGCATCGGACCAACGAGGCAACGTTCACCAGTCTGCGGGACGGCATCGTCGTGAAACTCTGGTCGTCGGACTGCCGCAGTGCCCGGTGAACAAATTGTGTTTTGTTTGTTTACCTCTCTCTCGTGTGTTAGTGCACTTTAGGTGCAATATTGCCTTTGTACTGTAGTCTCTCTCTCGAGTTTAGCTTTGCACGCGTTGCATTCTTTTGTTAATCACTTTGTATGTGTTTGTACTAGTGATTGTGAAATCCTCTGTATCGTCTCTTAGCTGTATAAACTTTGTTTTGTTTGTGAACCTTTGGCTCCGACGCATCCTCTGGCTTGCGACCAGCGAAAGCTGGGCACCGAACGCCCAAAAACCTATTGTCACTTGGTAGCTGGTCTCCCCTGAGTTTGCCACGCTGAGTCGAGGGCATCTCCTTCGAGTCCGAGACCGCTACCCCCACACGCTCTAAGGGTGTCTGGGAACTTCCCAAGTAAAAGTGCGCGAAGTGTGGGTGACAGCAGTCACTAGGACAAAGGCTGTCATTTCGAGTGCATTTGTTGGGCTCTTATGAAAAGTTTGGTTTCGGTTTTGTTTTGTGGGTGTTTAACGTCCCGAAGCGACTCAGGCAATGAGGGACGCCGTAGTGAAGGGCTCCGGAAATTTCGACCACCTGGGGTTCTTTAAGGTGCACTGACATCTCACAGTACACGGGCCCCTAGAATTTCGACTCCATCAAAATGCGACTGCCACGGCCGGGATCGAGCCCGCGTATTTCGGGTCAGCACTCGAGCGCCATAACCACTGATCCACCGCGGCGGATGGTTTTGGTTTTATGAGGCTAAACTTCCCATAGCGACTCAGGCTATGTGGGACGCCGTAATGAAGGGCTCCAGATAATTTATACCATCTGGGGTTCTTTAAAGATATGAAAATTCGCTTGAGTTAAACGCATACCGAACAATTCTGGACAGAAGCGTTTTTGAACGGGAAATAGTTTATGAACGCAATTTTGTCATATATTGTAAGGTTGAAAATACACGATCAATATACCCGCTGTCCTCACGTCGGCAGGTTTGCATTTCTTTGCAGTTAACGTTGTTGCTGTTGTCAAAAGCTTTCCCCATTGATTTTCTATGGCACTCTTTCCCTATCTCGGTGCGAGCGACGGAAAAAATTTTAAAGAAAGATTTTGCTACACATTGGAAGAATGAACCATTGCCTTCGACAGTTCCGTAACAGTACCCTACAATTTTTGAATACTTAAAATTTTCTCCAAGAATGCTGGGCATGTGCTAATTGATGGAAAACAGTTGGGCTGTGAGCGTGTATGTGCTTCTTTGTTGGCGTCTTTTGACCCTGGCATGTTGTGAACCATTCAGTTCAACTATTTCTTTTTTCTGCACGGCAGTCGCTAGAAGTCATGTACAAAACTTAAGAACAGAAGTTTTCCTTTCAATGCATTCTCACCTTGCTTGCAGTGAAAAGGGAAAGACGAAGGGTAAAATATAACTGACAAGCAACGAGATTGTGAAAGACTCGTTTTGCAAAACGCATGTAGCATTGGTTTTAGCCTTTGTTAAATTTCAGTGCTTTATGTGCTTGCGCATACCAGGTGCTTTTTTTTTTTGTTAATAGGCTTTTTCAGGTATGAAGCGGGCTTCTGTGGCACAATAATACGTGCGTTGGCAGACATAAGAAGACATTTAAATAACAATAACTAGATGGCCGCTTGACTAATTTTTGATAACTAACTTTTTAACTATAACAGTTAGGCTACTGGTTGCAACTAGAGGCTTGAAGCCGGTCGTTAGCAACAGCCATTTAAGTGCTTTAGAATTTCGAAAACACGATTACCCTCGCCGCTGTGGCTCGACAAAATTTGTCTGCATCGTGCGGAAATAAATGCGCTTTCGTAAGCATGCATGCAAAGCAACATCTCCAGTGCACGTAACTAGTCGAGAAAGCCAAATTTTGTCGAGTCACAACGGTGAGGGTAATCGCGTTATCGGAATTCTAAAAACTGATATGGCTTTTTACTAACGACCGGCTACAAGTCTCTAATTGTAACCAGTAACTGTTATAGTTAAAAACTTAATTATCAGAAATTATTTAAGCGGCCAACAAGTTAACAATATTTGCATGTTTTCTGATGTCTGCCAACGCAAGTATTATTGTGCCGCAGAAGCCGTCTTTATAACTGAAAAAGCCTATATTTTTGAAAATTTTGTTTCACTCGAGTTGAAATACCTGGTATATACACGATCTGTTAATGTCGTGAATAGAGTCAAATAAGCGCCTTTGTAAGCAGGGAGAGCTTTCCTGTTGCTGAGTTTTGGAATTAGCAGCACCCATTCTAGGCAATCTCATAAAATAATCGGGGGGAGAGAGAGATTTAGCTCAACACAAAATTTGCGTGTGAATATTTGGCTCTGGTCTACAAGTTGATGATGATGATGATGTCCTCAGGCTTTATGGCACATACCCACGGCGGGGGATTGGCCAGGGTGCATAGCGGATAGGCCGCAGAGGCTGCAACGTTTTTCTAACGTCAGCGCTGCGCCCTTTACCGGCCCATTGAGTTCACTGCTACTTCGCATATCGACACACCCTACTATTTTCTCTTTCCGTTTCAGCGAAAAAGGCACGGAATAGAAGAATCGAAATTGATTGTACCAAGTTTCAGGAAGCGAGCGATTCGTTTCTGCCTGCCGTGATATCGCTGCATTTGTACACGTGGCGTTTTGGGGCGAAGCAATCATCGGTTTGCGAAGACAGTAATCGAATCCAAGTGCAACGGTTCCAGTTCTGTTTTCATCGACCGTGTACGTTTCCATTACCTACGGTGTTTGTAGCAGCCGGCATTTTTGAGGTCACAGTGTTGTCGAGAACAGTGGGGGCCAGTAATGACTTTTTTTATCGTGGATAATGGTTTCGATACGCTCATGTCGCTGTGCTTCTCTCAGATAACGCTCCGTCCATCGCGTTCCTTCATCGATTGCGCACAGTTCTGTTGAGAATAGCCGCGAATTCTGAGGAGATTAAACACCCAGCAAAGGCCAAGTCAGCTGCCCAGCTTTAAATTGAAAGTTGAAGTGGCATAGGTGGTAGTTTACCGATCAGTGACCTTGCTGGGAATTGTTTGTCTAGGTCTCTTTCGTTGTTCATGACTCAGCTTCACGTTGAGCTGCTTCCAAAAGCATTTTTTTTTTATCTAACGCCAAATGGAACGCTGCTATCATCTTGGTGATCTGTAAAGTTCAATGATCTAGATTTAAGAAAACACCACCTTATTTGAGCTGGTTCAATCTCGATAGCAATCTTCAATTATTTCTTTCTTCTTGACATCAATATATGAATGCCGAAGAAACTGCGGAGCTCTGGAATGGTGCTTGTTGCATTATCTCTTTCAAAGAGAAGAAAATGACTAGTAATAAAACTAAACTGTTCTTTCGTAATAACACGGCATTCATTTACAGCTCACCGTTAATTGGAGGCGAGTGATTTAAAAGCATCAGATTAAAGCTTCCGCTTAAAATTCCTCGTTGTCTTAACCTTTACGCACACTTCTGATGCGACACACTCGAGGGTTCAAGCAAAACGTCATTACAAGCGGTTCGCGAACACACAGCGCTGTGAATGTGCTTAATATAGATTTAAAGCGGAAAAATGGGCTGTATGGTATTTCGAATAGCGCGACATAATTGTTAGCACGAATTAACATGGCCAAGGACCAAGAAAAACGACAGGACAGACGCTCAGTCTGTGTGCGTGTTCTTTGCATGATACTCAGAAACACTCCACAGTAGCACATGTAACATCAAACACTTTTCTTGAAACACTGGCAGGATCGTCCGCGTACCATTGGTCGAACTACTGTCCGCTTCATATAGGTGTGCGGCTGTGCCGACTCCATCGGAAATTAAACCGTGTAAGCCGAAGAAGGAGCCAAAGATCGGCAGCATATCTTGGCCTAAATTCTCTTCGTCCTGCAATCGTCGCTTCCATGACGTAATGTTTATCTGCGCCTCTGTTTTGAGACGCAATTTCCTTTCTCACGCCTCTTGTCTTCACCTTCGAAGGTGACCAACGGTGACGTCATGTTCCGCGCCCATATTATAAAGGGTAGATCAAAAGTGCCTAGGGCCACGGTCGACTTCTAAGACTTTTAGTGGGGCATTTACGACACCCTTTAGCTCTGACGTTGCGGAGGGTGAGGAGACGTGTCATCCTCACCTCTTAAGGGCTTGAAAGCTTCATAGACCGCTCAAAAGCAGACACTGAGGACCCAGGAGCTTTGGCCTACACTCCATTTTTTTGTTGCAGTATAACGTACCCAGAACAGAGAGGGCGCCACACACCCTATCAAGCGTACCGAAAACGCGGTGGACCATAACTTCTGGAATTTATCATATGAACTAGGGAAACAGATGTCATTTCAAAACATCCAATTGTGCATTTTGAATTGTGCGCTCTGATATGCTCCGGCTCATACCGGCATTATAATGCGACTATTATTTCATGGTACGACTATCCGCGAACGCAGCACGAACGTTCGGGGTATACGAGCTGTAAAATCTATCCAGCACTGAAAACTTGCTGGGTTTTATTCCCAGGGCTGTCGGATGCCCGCCGGTTTTCTAACGGGTACAACATTTCCCCCTGCCGGCTGCTCTGTTTTTTCTTAGTTGAAATGCTTGGGAAAAAGGTCTTGGACCAAACCGTTGCGCTGACGGATCAGTCATGTGTTCCGCTGTCAAAAAACTGAAATCAATACATCATCTGTCGTCCTCGTTGTTTAGCGCTATGATATATAGTTCAATCCAACTAGCCCAACTTTCCATTATTCTAAACTGTAATCCGCCTCGTAGGTGTATTGTCGCATGGCGCTAATACACCTAAGATCACCCGCTCGTGTTTTGCCGTACCATGTCTTGTTTGCATACATTGTAAAAGCTACAGCGCGCAGAATACTCCTTCTTGTACGAGCCAAACGTGCTTCCGCTGGCCTAGGAAAAACTTTTATTGCAGAAGCGTGCTTTGCACAATCACGATAAAAAGTTAAGGGATGCGAATATGCGAAAAAAATTTTGGGGCGCAGTCATGTATTACAGTTGCCTGAAATGTGCCAAGGCGTGAAAGGACATGAATGCCGTATCCGCAGTTAACTACACCACTTGACTGGGTTGCGAGGCAGAGCTGCAATAAACTATTTTCCTAGAACACGGCTCCCGTTAGCTTTTGATAGCGATAGTACGCTTCTTAGTGTAGGTATAGTTTAGCATATGTTCATGAGGAAAAAACTGAGGAAAAAAAAAACATTTTCCGCTGTTTCATTCTGAGTGCATACCTTTAAACCCTTGTTTACTACTAGGAAAAAGTGCACTTGTGGCCATGTCCTGTGTTTTTACAGTTTTAAAAGAAGGCAAGCTTCTTAACAAAATATGAGGTTCTAAATATATTTTAGAGGTTTCTTAAAAAGTCAACAAACTCTGCCCTGCCGTTTGCGCATGATAGCCTTAGTCACTTATGCGCCGTAACGCACAACACAACACAACGCTTCGTCCTATGAACAAACGGCCTTCCCGCTGGCCTACCAGGGCTCGTGAATGTCGGTGCCTCTGTTTATCACACCTTCGAACACGGGTAAGAAGGCTGCGCGTTACACGCTTCTTGAATCGAGATTTGCTGATGCTTTCAGAAAGCATGGCGTTGAAAGTTTAGCGTAGTCGGAATTTCCTGCGAGGCAGAATTGGCAAAAATGCTCTCCGCGTTTCAAGCCAAGGTGGCTCAGGCGAAGAAAAACACTCTGTCAAGTGGGCACTTGCGTGTCCAAGTGGGTTAGCTCAGCTCGGCGTGGGTTAGCTCAGCTATGCCATTATATACGCAGCGAAAGGCACGGTATATCTCTCCTTGGCCGCAGGCGAGCTGCACGGCGCACCAGCTGCGAGGCTGTGACGTCACTCGGCTCCTCGCGCATGCGCACAAGTGGCGCTGAAGGCCCACAGAGAAACGGCGAGACGCCGGGTAATGTAGCTCTCGCTGCAAAAAAAGCGGTCTTTTCTTCTTGATTTCTTTCCCTTTCAAGTCCCGGGAGAAGAGCAGTGGCATTGCGCATGAGACTCCCAAATGAGAGAAAAATTTCCCTCGCGCCCTTTCAGCGGAAGCCGACGACCCCGTGGGCGGACTCTTGGAAGAAGTCGACCCGGCCGGCTTCCTCCGAGATAGCGCGCACAGTCGCACATGGCATAAAGGAAGGGCAGTCAGGCAACCATCCCGGCGACGTTCGATAGGCGAGCGAGAGAACGCTCCCTTTCCTCTCCATTCCTATTCTTCACATCAATTCCTTTCTTTCCCGTATCTCTGGCTACCTTTCTTCCCTGCTTCTTCATTTTTTTTTTCGGCTCTAGCTTAGTTTACGGAAGTCCGCTTTCCGCTCTGTCCTTCCGCTCTATGAAACCCTTGGTTGCCAGATCAGACAGAGTGCGCATTGTGCTGCGTTTTTTTTCTTTATTTATTATTTGGCCTGTGAAAAGACGTGAGCAGGGCCGGAGTTCGGAGTAATCAGGGAATAGGGAAAGCGGGAGCGACTGAGAGAAAAAGATATGCTTTTCGAAATAAAAAAAAGAAAGTAAAATATGGCGACTATCTGCCGGGCACCACATAGGCGACGACGCGGCGAAGGAAGTGGGCGTCTAATGTGGGAAAAATGTCATGAGATCAATAGCGACTGATCGAAAGGGAACTGAACCCCGGCGCTGCTCAGGAATTCCAGATTATACGGCTGTTGTCAGAGGCGAAAAGTCAAATACGAGACTGCGCAGGTTAACAACGTCACTGTATTTCCGTTTCTGCTGAGTGAAATATACCGGGCTCTTCAGCGAACACTTTCAAAAATTTTCAAGATTAGGCTTTTTGGTGTAAAAATATGGCTTTTGCGGCATAGTATCACCCATGCTGGCGGAAATCAGAAGACCGGTGAATCGTCTTAAGTAATAAGCGGGTTAACAAATTTTTAATAATTAACTTTTAACTAGTAGAGTTAGGCGACTAGATTTGTAGCCAGTGTTTAGTAATAGCCATATCAGTTTTTAGATCTTCGAAAATGCGATGACCCTCGTCCCTGCAGCTCGACAAAATCTGGCAGCGTCGGGCGAAAGTAATGCGTTTTCAAAAGCATGCAGGCAAAGCAGCTCCTCCAGTGCACGTAACTAGTCCAAAAAGCCAAATTTTGTCCAGCCAGAACGCCACGAGTAATCGCGTTTTCGAAATTCTAAAAGCGGATATGTGTATTACTAACCACTGGCTATAAAAATCTCTAATTGCCACTTGGCGCCTAACTCCACTAGTTAAAAAGTTAATTATTAAAAATTAGTTAAACAGCTTACTACTTAAGACGATTCGCCGGTTTTCTAGTGTCCGCCAACAGTCGTAATGCTATGTAGTAGTAGTAGTGGTTTTATTTGTGCATTTAATTTGGAAGGTAAAAGAGTTTTTGCTGCCCCGGCATCTGCTATCACGGCGGGAGGCACCTGAGCTGGGGCAGCGAAAATAAAGGATAGCAGGCAGTGTGTAGAAGTGAAAAGAAAGAGATAAGGGGATAGTAGAAAGGACAGGGGAAGGGGTACACTGACAATGAGTCTATTACATATATACATGATAAAGATAAATATATACAGGTCGCCAAAAACCATATTTATTTTTACCCCAAAAGCCTACATTTGGAAATTTTTGAGAGTGTGCGCTGAAACACCCAGTATACAAAATGATCTGAGAAACATTCGCTCGGAAACTCGTTCCATTGTCAAGAAACCAAGAAAATATTGACACTTAGTGTTGCCAGGTGGCGCGCACAGATGACCTGAAAGTGCATACAAAATGCTCGCGCTTTTGTGTGAGGACCAACCGAAGGAGGTTTCTTGCATAGGCTACGGGAACCCTGCTTCTTCACCAGTTTGTCACAACCTTGTATAGCAATATTACAGTAACGTAGTAAGGTACCGTTCAGTGTAAACAGTCAAATTAATTCGCTTGTTCAATGTCCACTGTAGGACATCCAAAAACAGTGCTGCGTCTTTACAAGTGATAACGCAGTTATCAATCGTGTCTGGAGCACCAATAAGGCTGCTTTTTCAGTCTTGTTTTAATGGGTAATGTCCCAGTGTGTAGCTTACAGAAGAAAGCCTGAATACACAACGAGAGAGGCATTTTGCGTACTCTTGAAAGTGCATCATGTCGAATCAGACCTAAGTATACACAGCGGCACATGGGCGGAAAGAAAATGATGTAAATCAAATCTCTGTACAATTATTTCCGCCACACGGACAACAGGAACACTGCAGAAAACTGAACCAGTATAAAATGGACAGCAAGATACACCACAAAATGCATTAAACCCATAAAGAAGGACGACCGTGAATAGTATAAGACAAAATAAGAGTCGGCAAACCATAAACTAAATTACCTTGCAAGATTGCACGAACTATTGGGCGTGAAATGTCTCGGAAAAACGTAATACACAAAGAAATCTGTTGCACACAACGCTGAACTAAACCAAAGCTACCAGTGCTGGCAAATCGGAAAAGGTTATCACATTTCATATGTTAATAAAAAACGAATCCCACAAAAAAGTAAAAAAAATACCGTATGAAAGTGCGGCATATACAGTCTAGCACAATTAATAAGTTGCAGTACGTAACACATTTTAGTACCGACGAACAGAGTGTCGGCCGTTGTCCTGCCGAATATCAAGAGACCATGGTGGACAAAAGTGTGGACGCAGCGCTGTGCAGAGCGCGGGTTCTTTCCAGAAATGCGCACTATGTTTATAGGCATTTAATATAATGTGACGCCAAAGTACTTGGATGGCGTACGCGTTCACGCAACAGCTCCATTTTAGCAGGTGTAGATCACCACATATCAAACCACACACCACAGCTCTTAGAACGATTGATCCTAGCACTTGAAACTCGCCAAACTCTTCGTTAAATCGACAATATTCGTCTATGATTGGCTTGTCAGCACAGGAAAACGCGAGGCAATCTGCATAAGCTAGTATCTTGCGCTCGTAACCCAAAACACAAGACCATAAATGGCACCACCATTCAGAATATTTATACACAACGTTTCTAAGTTCAAAGCGAAGAGCAGCGGAGATAGGATGAAACCTTGTTTCAGGGAGCCAGCCGGTATGGAGTCTGGTTGTGAAAGACATTTACAATGAAGCGTGTAAATAAGTTATAGTAGCGAAGACGTATTCCACTGAAAACAGCTGAACCATATTGCTGTGGTCTAAAAGTGAGAAAAGGAAGGAATGACGAACTCAATCAAACGCCTTTTCGAAGTTGATTTACAGCATCGGTAACTGCTCCTGAGAGTCGACAAAATACTGCAGAACTCTGCTCGCAGCATGCTGGTTGCACCGCATTGATCGACCCCTTAGGCAATTCGTGTGGTGACGTGCAATCAAAGTAGACATTGCATGCTGCAACCTTTTTTACAGAACTTTTGCGGAAATTTTAGTCTACTTTAGAAAACCTGGTAGGCATGTAGAAATTCACAAATCTGTTATTTTTTTTTTTCATCATCGCCGCAACCTCTGTGCGTCGCGTGTTAAACTGCCGGCCTCTGATGTGTTTTAGATACAGTTGCCTTCATCGACTTCCAAGCGTGCCGCGAATGTTTTGCGAAGGCTTCTAAAAGAAAGTGTAAAAGGGAATGACGAAAGCGAACTGCACGGTCGCCTGTCAGTTTTTTTTCCGTTTTGTTTCTTTATTTGTTCCCACAGGAAACACGCCAGAAACAGTTTTGGCATCCACTACCCTTTAGCAGCGGCCGTCCCGCCTCCGTGGCGCAATAGGCTAGCGCGTTCGGCTGTTAACCGAAAGGTTGGAGGTTCGAGCCCTCCCGGGGGCGACAGTGGCCTTTTTTTTTTTCTCCGAAATGTTCTGCTGCGCCAAAATTAGGGATGTTATGCAAGCTGCACCACAAAAAGCCCATCGATAGATATGGCCTTCCGGAAGCTGTTTGAAACGGACATACGTGAGTTAACGCGTCTGTCGCATAAACTGCGCTCTGGATAGAGTAACACATACGACAACAAGAACATCCAGGAAAGCTTTCTTTTTTCTGTTCTTATCTTGGCATAGCGCGTGCTTTAATGTGTCTCTTGGTAGCGACTGTGTTAAAAAGTACTCTTGCAGCATTGTGCATTGAAGATGACATATCTGCGCTCCCCCGCTACAGATGAACTGAATCCACCCCCCCCCCCTCCCCTTTTTATTCATATGTTGAAATAACTTTGTTTTTTGAAGCTGAGCGATAAAGGCTTGCACTGAATGGCAACAATCGTATGAAGGGTCTTCGGATGTTTGAGACCAATCTCCGGCTCACTTCGACGCCAACGCTTTTTCCGTTCTCCCTAAAAGAAAAGAGAAAGAGGAGAAAACGAAAGGAGAGGGTTTAAAGTGGGTTGCGCTGTTCGTGCAAACGGCAGTTTTCCGTAATATAGATGTTTTTAATCAATCAATCAATCAATCAATCAATCAATCAATCAATCAATCAATCAATCAATCAATCATAAATCGGATAGACTGAGCTGTTTTTTCTTTCTCTATAGAAAATTGCAGATGGTTCATTGAAAGGCAAACTACATTTCTTTGCTTTGCACTAATATTGGTTTATTGGGGTTTAACGTTCAAAACAACTCAGGCTATGAGAGACGCCGTAGTGAAGGGCTCCGGAAATTTTCGACCACCTGGGGTTCTTTAACGTGCACTGACATCGCACAGCACACGGGCCTCTAGAATTTCCCCTTCATCGAAATTTGGCCCCCGCAGCCGGGATCGAACTCGCGTCTTTCGGGTCAGCAGCCGAGCGCCGTAACCACTGAGCCACCGCGGCGGGGCCTTTGCACTAACATGTATTGTGGTGTCAGGCTTGCACGCAAAACGCTTCCTCGTTTCAGGCGCACTCACTCTTGAAGAACCGTTTCGATTTTACCCACACCTCTAACGTCTAGAGATTTTCTCGCTCTCCTTTGAACAGTACTCATTGGAGCACTGCTCCTTTTCAATTTTTTGGTGCCGAGGTCGTCATTGTTTAGCATGTGTATTATTTTCTGGCTTTGTTGGTGGAAGCCGGGAAGTACAACTAAAAAAAAAGGCTTGTAAATTTAAATATCAGTAATAATACCTGTAGCCTGATGAGGCGGCGAACGTCAGCTACGATTTAAAAAATGAAGAGCGTCACTTCGGCAAAACACCGGCTTCCTCGTCTGCTCATTAGATTCTCGTTAGCGCTTGGTTTGGTTTGGTTTGGTTTGGTTTATTGTGGTTTAACGTCCCAAAGCAACTCAGGCTATGAGGGACGCCGTAGTGAAGGGCTCCGGAAATTTCGACCACCTGGGGTTCTTTAACGTGCACTGACATCGCACAGTACACGGGCCTCTGGAATTTCGCCTTCATCGAAATTCAGCCGCCGCGGCCGGGATCGAACCCGCGTCTTTCGGGTGTTAGAGCTTGGGGATGAATGCTTGGGGATGAACGTTGGAAGGGTGACCGACCCCGCACCTTCCCTTCCTGATAGCAAAGAATGAACAGGGTCGGAAAATGCTTCAAACAGAATCGAAAGAGAAGCGTCGTAAAATAGTCAAAATAGAAAAATCTCAAGCGACCATAGTCTAAACACTGTCACTTACACGACGAAAAAGTGGCACTACAACTCATACGTACGGAAAAGCATTGAGATTTTCTTGACACATCAGAACAAAAAATAAAAACAAAATGCAGCTGTTTGAGGGGAGAAATATACCCATCAACGTGAACCTTGTCAATCAATCTTTAGTTAATGAATTTCCTCGTCGAGTATCGATTCATACATCCAGGATGCTTCAGCTCCTCTGCGAGGTAGCGGCCTGAGCGTCAGCGTCCAAACCTTTTAATTTTTCTTTCCTGCTACCACTTCGAACACTTCAAGCCATTCCATTCCGTATTCGTTTTCCTTTCTCTGGGTATCTGGAATTGACTTGCGTCTTTGTAGAAGGCTCTCCTCAGTTAATTTGTAATTTTTTTTCAATTTGTGACTTCGTGACCATTATTCAGCGACCACTAGCAGTGCGGTATTAGTTTCGGAACGTTGCGAGACTTCGCGGTGCCGTTAATCAAGTTTTGAAGTAACACATAACCACACATGCCGACGAAAACACCTGAAAATCAAATAAAAAAAGAAGACAATACGTTGCTGAAAAAGTAGCACGTGGTTTTATTACATGTAGCAGTGAACGAAAGTGTTAATAAGCACAGCAACACAAGCGCAGTGATAGGTCAGCACTTCTGAGTCCCAACCACGCGTCGATGGCTTCTGTTTCTGTCGTCAGTTTCCGGGCCTAATTATTTTCGAGAGCGCCGTGTTACAGGTTTAATTAGAAGCAGCTACCATCGTTTCTTGGTGTCCTTTTTTCGTTTTGTCGCGTGAAAGGTGCAGCTTCGAGGTGTGATTTCAGCTTACCTTGATTAATTGTCGCTTTACCTGTGTCCATTTGCAAGCTACCTTAGCTTAGCTGTTCGCGCGGGCAGCCCGCTCCAGTCGTCGGTGTTTGTCAGAGAAAAAAGAAACTTTCTACCTGGGCTGGTTGCCGAGAAACGGCTCTTGCTCGGTAGTTATGCGTTTGCACACCATGTGCACACCAGCTTCCTTTTTTTTTTTTTGCGTGTGTTCTTATCTTCCCTCTTGATTTCTTCTGACATGCGTGAAATAAACAAAGTTTTAAGAAAGAAAAAGGACCATGTGGAAGCATGAAATATACACACCCAGCGCTGGCCAGCGAACTAGAAACACAGCGCTGCGTGTGTACCGCGCTGTGTGTGTGTGCGTGTGTGTGCGCGCATGCGTGCGTGCATGCGTGCGTGCATGCGTGCGTGCATGCGTGCGTGCGTGCATGCGTGCGTGCGTGTGTGTGTGTGTGTGTTTTGCATCCTTCGCCAACTTCCCCAGTTTTAGCTTTTGTCTGCCAGCGCTCGTGTCAGCCTTCGTCTCAGCCTCGTTTTTGGGCAGTTTTGTTAGTATAAATATTAGCATTATTTCACCACCTAACAGATACCGAAAGCTTTTTACTTGCCAACACTGCTAGGAATAATGTCTCGAATCAAACAACATACGCGCACATCCAGATGCAAGCACAGACACCACACGCTGAAAAGCTGGAACCATGGGACATCTAATACTTCCAACCGGAGGCAGCGGCGTACCCTGGCGTCGCTGCAACAGCTGCTGCTAAGATGCGCAGGCAGGCAATATTCTCGTAGGGCGTGCGCTGCAAGATTCAGAGGGCGGGCTTACTCTATATCTGAACTCCTGTGAAGTTCCTCTCTTGCCTTATTTGATCTTTCTTTCTCCCTCTCGAAGGCACGTCCTCCTCTCTTCCCCCTCCCCTACCGCTTTCACGTATAGTGGTCGGGAAGATGTTGAACTTGGAGGGATGCCTGTGCAGAGGATGCGGAGGCGCTATCTTTTAGTAGGTTATTTAGACGCCACAAAGTGAAACTTACTTAAAGTGAACATCGGGTATATATCGTGTTGGAGCCTGAGCTTAAAAAAAAGTGGTAGTGCGGCCTTAGCAAACTGAAAAGAAAAAAAAAAGTACCTAGCATTCTTTGTTTTGTCTGCCTTTCCTGGGCAAGTTCGCTGGCTGTGTTTCATCGGAATGTGAAAAGAATTGAGGTAAAATGGAATATAAAGTAAAAAGAATGTAACGCTTACCTTGCTGAAATTATTGTGAAAGATGCGATAAAGGAAGCAGAAAGTTGGCGAGCAATTCTGGCTTCTGGTTCCTGGCGGTTTAAATGGGTTTCATTTGCTTCACTGAACTCAACGCAATACAGTGTCTCCGAGAGTAGATTTGCACGCTGGCAAGGCTCTCGTGCAAACCAGGAGAAAGAAAGGAACGATGGGAAGAAGGGGGTAAACAAGGTTAGGAAAGGAAATGAAAAAGGGGAGGAAAGTAAAAAGTGAAGGAAAAGGGTGAGAGAAAGAAAAAAGGACATATTAAAAGAAGGACACAAGAAGTGAGAGACGGGAAGTGTGAAATATAAAAAGAAGGAAAAAAGAAAGAACCAATGGAAAAGAAAGAATGAAAGAAGGAAATGAGAAAGAAAGGAAGGGAGAAAGAAAGAGAGAAATAGAGAAAGGAGAGAAAAAGGAATGGAGAATGAAAGAGTGAACTATAACAATAAGGGAAAAGAAAGAGGAAAATGAAGGAAGGAAGGAGGGGGAAAAGGAAGCAAGGAAGAAAGAAAGAAAGAAAGAAAGAAAGAAGGAAAGGGAGAAAGAAAGAAGGAAAGAAAGGAAGAAAGAAAGAAAGAAAGAAAGAAAGAAAGGAAGGAAGGAAGGAAGGAAGGAAGGAAGGAAGGAAGGAAGGAAGGAAGGAAGAAAGAAAGAAAGAAAGAAAGAAAGAAAGAGAGAAAGAAAGAATGAAAGGAAGGAAGGAAGGAAGGAAGGAAGGAAGGAAGGAAGGAAGGAAGGAAGGAAGGAAACAAATTGGGGATTTAAGGTTATGCAGCTGCATATGGGTTATGAGCCACTCAACAACAATGCGCCCTTTCGTGAGAAATTGAAGCGTGACTTGTGGATGAAAGACCCGACAAATAAAGGAAACGTCACTACTGCGTAACGATTCAATTTTGGCTTGTATAGGAATTGAAAACTGCGTGGAGTGAGTGAGTGAGTGAGTGAGTGAGTGAGTGAGTGAGTGAGTGAGTGAGTGAGTGAGTGAGTGAGTGAGTGAGTGAGTGAGTTAGTGAGTTAGTGAGTGAGTGAGTGAGTGAGTGAGTGAGTGAGTGAGTGAGTGAGTGAGTGAGTGAGTGAGTGAGTGAGTGAGTGAGTGAGTGAGTGAGTGAGTGAGTCAGTGAGTCAGTGAGTGAGTGAGTTTTTTTTATACTTGAAACATGTTAGCAAACTGATATTATATAACCACTACCAACATATGGCGTTGTACTAGGCGAAACAGCTCTTGTCGGTATATGATTTTTAAATCACCTGTGAATGTAAAGCCACTGCCCCCTCCCCACGCCGTCTTTCCATCGCACCACCCAGGTGCAAATGCCGTGGCCGACGAAATATTGGAAAGAGCGCAACGCTTGCTTACACCGCGGAATTACAATCGCTTTCGAAGAACGATTGAGTGCTATTCGTGGCCAGTGATTGTATTATCGGAGTGAATCTGCTGTCTCTGCCCGGCGACTTGAGTGCGTGTCCGTATTTCCTTTTTTCCTTTCGATAATTTCTTTGTTTCGACTTGTGTTGAGAACTGTCGCTTTAGCAACGTCAGTCTTGCGCATTCAACCTGCAGCACCCCACGCCCTGTCTTATCTCTTGCGTCGGAGTGACTTAAGTATGCAAGTGTATCATTGTATACCCATTAGCTCGTTCCATTTGCCGCGAAAATATTGTTGCGACGTCCTCGCAGTTGCGACGTCTCGCAGCTCGGCTTTTTAGTGGCAGTGGAGGGACGACCACAAAATGCCCGGCAAATCGATTCTCTTTTTACTGGTTCCCATTATACTGGTTCAAAATGCGTGGCTCTCGCGATGACTGGGTAAACAACCCTGAGGTACAGTACTGAAGAAAGGTGCCTAGTTTTGCACTATAAACACGAGTTGGCCTATATCGCAGTAAAACGAGGGTAAGCTGTGGAAGGAGGCTTTCAAACACGGCACCGGAGGTGTTGAGGTTAAAGGTGCACTGAAGAGGATTCTGAACTTGTCTTTTTGCCGCGGGAACTCGATCTAGACGTTCCCAGCATTCTCAGAAACTCCAACTTATTGCCCTGTATGGCCGATTTCCCTAATTAAATCGAATTAACGTACGGCTCCCGCCCTTTTTTTGAATTCCGCCTCGTACGATGGGCGGAGTCGACCAACGCGTGAAGTTCCTTTCAGCCAGCTCTGTGGAGGCTTTGCTTTCGCTTTATTTTGTTTTTTAGGTTTCCATGAATAAATAGTTTCATTCGCAGATAATATAGCCGCAAAATAAGCCCGCAGAAATAAAAATACGCGCGGACTATTTGCTACTACGGACTACTACGTATTACTCCGCCGATGGCAGAGCGGCAAGCCGCCACGGGACTGGGTGAAAGGCACTCCACGCGTTGGTCGACTCCGCCCACCGTAGGAGGCAGAATTCAAAAAAAAAGGGCGGGAGCCGGCCGTTAATTCGATTTAATTTGGGAAATCGGCCATACAGGGCAATAAGTCGCAGTTTCTAAGAATGCTAGAAACATGTAGATCGAGTTCCCGCGGCAAAAAGACAAGTTCAGATTCCTCTTCAGTGCACCTTTAACAAATAGAAGAGATTTAAAAGCTTGAGTCAGCGATAACTATTCCATATTTTTAGCGATGGGAAGCTACCTCAGAGGTTGGGCAGAATGCCCTGCCACTAAACAGGAGTCCGGTAGAGGACAGCTCACTCTTTTTGCTCCTATATAGGCTAATTCGTTTTTAGAGGGTGAGGAAATGGCGTACTGCCTGTAATCTTATTGCCCGAATAAAGAACACGCTGTAATTAGTAGAAAGGAATGCGACTCTCTTCTTCAGTTGCGCAAATATAAGGTCACGGACTTCTTTTCAACAGGACTTCACTGAAAAAAAAAAAAATATGCAAGGCACTTCTTTTATGCACGTTTAGCACTTCGCGCGAGTATTCACCACGCTTCCTTGACGAGGCGCCAGTTCCTTTCATTATGCTATATATACTCCGCAAGAGTTTAGAGACTGTCACATGCTTCCTAGCTACTAACTGCCAGCTCGTATTTCATGTTTTTATTTCCGCGTTATAAGAATTAAATGCCGTGCTACTCTTTGGGATGCCCACGCGGAAGCCCAGCTCTCACGTGTTTGAGACCCATCTAATTTCGAACTCACCGCTTTGTCGGTTCTTAGGGATTTCACGCGCTTCTAATCCTTCCTAGCCACCGGTTGCAAATGTCGCGTAACCACAGAGGTCAAGTTTGGTGACAGCGGTTGCGTCGCGTAATGCTTAAACACGTGTGGGCTTTTCTGAGGGCCTACTTCCGAGTGCCTCCGAAGTACGACCTGTCTTTTATACATTAAAGTCTCTCTCTCTCTTCGAAGTACGTTTCCGCACAGTACACGTCATTCACATATCGCTGCTGCAGGTATGGCTATTCAACGCAGTTGTTCTAATCGAAATTCTGTGGTTTTTGACTCATCTGTACGAGCTACGAGCATCATATATATTAACCGGCGTGAAAGTCTGGCGGGGTAGCAACACTGCATTCATTCAAAGACTTCAAAACTTTAAGCGTGCAAATACTGCATTCATGTTTGTGTCTGGGATTGTTTCACAAGCTAAATTCTTTCTGGTATATTATGAGGATGTACCTATTCTACCGCATTTATTTATTAAAAATTGTTTCTTCATTTAAATAAACCTAAATAACAAAAAGAATACAATAAATGTATTTATTTAAAAAAACATTTAAAAATGTTTAGTTAGGCTTAGTGGTTATGGTGCTCGGCTGCTGACCCGAAAGCCGCGGGTTCGATTTTGGCCGCGGCGGTCGAATTTCGATGCAGGCGGAATTCCAGAGGCCCGTGTCCTGTGCGATGTCAGTGCACGTTAGAGAACCCCAAGTGGTCGAAATTTTCGGAGCCCTCCACTACGGCGTTGTTCATAGCTCGAGTT
This sequence comes from Amblyomma mixtum, assembly GCF_055824585.1. Classification (NCBI taxonomy): domain Eukaryota; kingdom Metazoa; phylum Arthropoda; class Arachnida; order Ixodida; family Ixodidae; genus Amblyomma; species Amblyomma mixtum. Next base: position 251,487,055 of record NC_143013.1, read on the forward strand.
GCTTTGAGATGTTAAACCCCCATAAACTAACCGAACAGTTTAGCTAGTTCTGCATTTTATGCTTGTCATTAATGCACACCTTTTCGTCCAGTGTCCTAGTGGGCGCGTAAGTACAATTGGGGATAAATATACATGCGTTTTGACTACCACGCAGAAAGGTTTATTCAAAATCACTCATTCGCTCGCATATCCACTTGTGACTAACGCAGTTAATTAGCCCTAGCTTAATGCTAAATTGTAATAGAAAACACAAAGCCAAACAATATGCAATTGTCTCTGGTAATCCCTTCTCCTTACGACGTACAGCCCCGAGCCAAGAAATGCAGGCACTTAACGAGGCAAACATTGGTAGTTTTATCAATTGTTTGTAGTTCTCGTGCGTTTATCTCATCTACCAAGTTTAAAAGCTACGTAAGCGTGCGAAAGAAGCAGTGCTTCACCGCGTATACCACGCGAAACATTTCTGCCGAAATGGAAAGGAAATTTCGTGGCCATTTGCGGCCGCCGCGCCTGAAGTGAGACGCTGAGCACACCCACGACGTTCGTCTTAACGGGGCAGCGTTCGCATGCGCGGTCGCGGCGTCTCCGTTTACGGATGTTTAATGGTGGTCGCCGCGACTGTTCCACGCAAGAAGCGGCACTGCGGAAAAGGAAACGGGCGGCGATATCTTGAGCAGACAGTTTGAATAACGGTTTCGTCGTCAGTGTGAAACGCGAGCCGTGCTATTAATGTTCGCGAGGCTATTCCGCTCCGTCGGAGCGGCCTTAGCGGCTACGGTTCTACTACTGCAGACTGACTCCGCGCACAGGCTTTCCTAGTGTGCATGTAAGATTATGCGGTAGAGCGAATTCGAGGAATAGAGTTAGAGTCTCTGCTTGGCGTCACATCAACGCGCAGAGGATGATGCTATTGTGGACAGTTTAATTACAGGACCGTCAAAGTCGTCGCCATCAAGCACATTTCGTTATTAGCTCACAGCTTGTCCTCAGAGGCAGTAATGTTAGGAGAAGCGGTGAATAATAGCTATACAGGCAGTTTTTGAAAGTAAATGATGAACAGTACACGCAAACAGTTTTCGTATAAACGTTATGCAATCATCCAGGCACAAAGCGAGGTGACAACTGTCACCATCAAATTCGTAATTAAGTGAGATCAATTAATATACTTCTTAGTCATTGCATTCAGATCACATTGTGTTTTTGTTTTTGCTCGAAACTTAGAGACAGCTGAGCGCGCTTCTAGAACAGAATATTAAATTTCACAAACTTCTGTAAGAGGCCCGTGTTACAGATTTTTTGGCTGAAGGTTTTATACCCAATAAGCGTAATGTCGCATGCTAGACAGTGGCGATCGACGCCATACTCCTGCCTGCTGCGACGCCGCTGTTGAGTTTTTCATTTTGCCGTCCAGCGATGTGGAGTAATATACGAAGCTTTCATGTGCTACTAAAGAAATGGCAAGCGCAACCGCTGCGTCTTGCCGTTAAGTGGTCTGAAAGGAATGCTAACAAATAGAATTGCCTTTTAACACAAATGCAACAGCTGCTACTTACTGCTAAGGAGCCATAGGAATTATACGAAATGGAATAGCCTTAGATCTAAGTTCTCACTCCCAGTATAAGTATACTCGCTTATAGCTGTGGCTAGACAGTTTATTAATTCAGCTCAGTTAATTAGGCGCCTGTTATCTCGTTATGTGTCCGCCTGTTCGCATGACCTGCGCGTAAAATGGCTTTATGGTATTGTTCACCGTTAGTTTCGAAGGAAAAAAAATTGAAACATCCATTTTCAAGGCCATGTATACAAACATCACGGAAGGTGTGAAAGTCAGAGAAGAGAGCTTTTTCTGTGAGTTTCTACATCACCTCTCACATTACCAAAAATAAAAGTGCTGAACACGAAATATGTACAGCTTGGTTACCTGTCACATCCCTAATCCAACGGAATAAAAACTATTTCTCCTATTTGAGTTTAACACCGCGTTATTAACGTGAGCCGCGTTTGTCTTAAAACAACTACAAGCGTCCTCATGCCATAATTAGCTGTTATATACAGGAACACTTGATTTCACTTCATCATCATCATCACTAACATCAGAAAAATCGCAGTGTTGGTGTGTCTAGTTAGTGCAGGAAGGACTGAAACCACTGGAGCATGTTCATGCTAAAGGTCAGATCCCACTGCCCTGTACGCTGCACAGAGAACGAGGACTACATTCGCGACTCAATCCATGACAGAACTGACTTAAATGAACTCCGTGACTGGACATCAATGACGTGATGTGACTTAATACTGGTAGCAGTAAACCACTGCATTTCAGAACACAAATCAAGTGCTCGAAATATGTTTGACCTGCCACACCAGGCACCCTATTCTTCAGAAGCCAACCAGGTATACAAAGGGAGGACTGGGGATTTCTTGTACCGGATGATCACTTTTTTCATCTTCCCAGATGTTTAATAAAAGCCGTGAGAGATAGGTCAGCGTGGTCTGTGCAAAAAGGTTTTACAGCAAGGTGGACATTGTGTACTTAATAGACTAGAATTAAGATGTCATTATTTAACTAAAATTCACTAATCAACCTTTTAATTATTAGTTTATGCTCTTGGGGCGCATGGTTACAGGATGAAGTTGAAGGCCACCAACGCCAACGGTGAGCCTAGTTTTTAAATTTCTTGAATGGTCACTGTGGCTTGAAGTACCGAGCGTCAAAACTACGCCTTCGAAACTCGTTAAGTTGTCTTTCCCGCGTTGCTCTTTGATAACAAGCCGTCGTTCTCATTGCAAATGCAGCATATACGGATGAATTTTGTGTATTTTGTCAGATAGAAGAAGCTAATGTATTTTTGGCGAAAGTAACACGCGCAGTGACACCATTTTATAAATTTTCAACACGGGGAAGCCAACTTAATGAGCTTTGAAAAGCATATTTTTGGGGCCTGCTACTTCAAACCATAATGCCCATTCAGGAAATTTAAAACATGGCTTGCCTTCAAAATTCACGGCCTTCAATTTATCAGTACAATGTGCATAGCAAAACCAACTGATTTTGAAGTTGATTGGTTGATTTTAGTGAAGTAATCGCCTTTAAACTGGGTCCTATTGTGAACATAATGTCCGCTTTGTTATCAGTCAAGGTCCACAGACCACACTGACGTATATCTCACATTTTCAAAATACAAATATTTGAATATTTAAAAAAAAATTGCCCTTTATATACGCTTCAGACTCAAAGCATAAGGGCCACTTCCGTCGCTGTCTTGCAAACTATAAATGATCGACATGCTTTTCCGACGCTTTTTAACTATTGAAGGGATGGAATTTCGTGTGCTGTGATAACTAGTGCGGCGAAATTTAGAGTTTCAGTTGAAGTATTCCATCCCTCCCACTTGATTCAAAACCGGGACGCTGATGATGCCGTTAAGATTATTATGGACTCCGTGATTCCTGAATAACTGGACGGCGGTGTACTCAAGATTCAGAGATCGACATTAAAAAGAAAAGACCTCATCGCAGTTTTATTGTCATAATGACCGGTGGTGACGACGCCTGTGCTTCATATTTTAGCCCTTTTCTCGTTTATAAAATTTTGCATTCAACGGAATTGGCCTCTTCGTCATTAGAACGTGTCATTAGATCAATCGCTTCAATTTCGACTCACTGTCTCTTCAGAGTTTGAGAGGAAATCAAAGTACACCGTCTATTAGCATGCTGGCATTCACGTTGTGAGAGGTTGATTAAAAAAAAAGTTGGAGTTCGCATAGTTCTTCGATGCAGTACATTACAAAGAGCCTTGCGCAACCTCAGAGTCTACGCCTGTACGCTAGAGCTCTTTCAGCGTTGAGAACATAGCTTACGCCACGAATTTCGTCACCTCAACGCAGACTGCACTTGTCTTTGGAAAAACGGAGACACATGTGGAAAAATGGGCAAGCAAAAGAATACATTCTCTTTTTCTGCTTTGCGCGGAACTAGGGGGCGGATGAGGTGGTGACGTTATGTCACACAATGGGGCATTTTTGAACGAGATCTTTGCCGGACAAGGAACGCTTTGTTACGGGCTAGCTGCGGTACCGCGAACTCTGCATGATTAAGCGCCGTTCCTTCTTTGTCTAAGCCCCCCCCCTCGCCAGTTTCGTGAGACTGAGTGGGCTCGAAAGAATGGTTTCCCCAAGTGGTTGGGTCTTCAGCCCCGCTCAACCTTTGTCTACACCACAGCTGTCCTTGTGAACTTTAAAATATGCACTGCTGAGCATTTCATTCGAGGAACAAAGTCACCAACCGAATACCAGGAAAGCGGAAAGGTTGGGTGAGTAGGCGAATTAGAAAACGTAGACACAGCAACAGAAAAACATCGCTTTCGCGAGAGTTTAACTTGCATGATAGCTTGTAAATGAGCACGTAAATCTGTGGCGCAGTCGAGTTTGCTGAGAATAAGCCAGGACATCGTGCAGTGGTTGCTTCCAAATTATCGCTTGTTGGAGCTTACATAAATCTATTCGTTTTTGTTCTTTCTTTTGGAGGAAGCATTGTGGTTTCTTAGAATAGTTCAGTTCTCACTTCCAGACCCCGAACGAACCTCTGCCATTATGCTTCCAACATGCTTTGTCGTAGTTGGACGTTATATCGGTTCTTTAATTTTCTTGTTCTATCCCTCTCTCTTAATTATTTATTTGTGTTTCATCGAGTCTATGCGTAGTGCAGGTTTCTTTAGCAACAAAAGCCCAACTAAATGTCAGCGCTTTGCCAATTCCCAGCTCTTGTCTACGGCTCTTGTATTCAATGGCGCTGCAAATTTACATGCGATATCTCGGTGTCTGACGTTAGTAGGTTTTGTTCGAGAACGTTTGAAACGTCGTTCAAGATGTTCAAGACGCGAAAACGCTAGCGAAGCTTCCAATTTCTCGCGAAGCTTGCATTTTCCGAACGTTTCCTTTTGTAGTTCGCATACAGACTGGCAGAGCTCCGTCATTACTCCCGATTCCGGGGAATGAGAATCAAAGCACAGCAAAGGGTCTTCTGTCCTTGATCGGTGCTCTGCGCCGCTCCGTCTTTTCAAATGCACCGCACTACTCGGAATGATTAGCGTCCGCTCCTGTATAGAGTACAGAACCACCTTTCTTCGGCAGTCATCTTTTCTCGCGGAGATCAATCTGTCTTGAAGTCAAGTTTTCCAATCTTTTTGTGTAATAGTGTCGGTCGATAAGCAAGCGAGCGAACGAGCGAGAATGTACAATAGCTAAGCCAGTGATCGCGACAGAATCAATTGTAAGTGCAGCGTCTTCACCGGTTGAAAGACGTTCCTTTCTGACTGCGAGCGGTACGTTGCAAAGGAAGAAGGGCTGGAAGGAGAGATGTAGAAAGATATTGCGCGTTCTCGACTTCTGTAAAGTTCTAGAACCACTGAATGACACCGATTTATTGCTGCTTTTTATTGTGAAAGCAATACTACTTGCACTTTCACGCCTTTGCCGTGCCGCGGCGGTGACCACCATTGACCTTCATTTGACCTTGATAGCATTAGATTGGATTAGATTGGATTGGACTGGCCTGGACTGGACTGGATTGGATTGGATCGGATTGAATTAGATTACATTCGATTACATTGGATTGGATTGGATTGGATCGGAGTGGATTTGATTGGATCGGATTGGATTGGATTGGGTTGTATAACCGATGCATCACCACAAGTCTAACCACAAGCACCACCACCAGCTACACTACCAGTTGAACCATGGCGTAGGTACGGATATTGCTTTCGCAATTACCGGGCTTAACCAAGCTAAGCCACAGCGAATTTTTTTTTAAGGCAGTTCCACAGACATCACCGCACCTTCCAGTATTAGCTGTGCTCGGATTTCTGCGCGGGGTTATTATTATGTCTCCTCGGAACAGAATGCCGCAAATGCGTCGCAAAGCTGTAAGTGATGCGTGACCGCAAGGAGGTCCTCAGCACGAAATTGAAGTCGTTGATACGAGTGGGGCCGAAAATGATGCAGGCCATGCGAGGAAAGGAATAAGGGTCTGAGAGAAGCAGATGCCACAACCGCTTCCTGTTTCAGGAAAAGCGTGCAGCGTTACGGAAGCTGTGGCGTGTATCGGCTAGTCAGCAGTGGAATCCACAAGGCTATTCCCGCTTAAGAACAGTGGTTCGTGATTGGTCGGCTTTTCGAGTATTATATCTTTCGCTGTTGTGATTGGCCGTTGCGCACTAGAACGCCTGCCAATCACCAAATGCGCTGCCGGGTAAGAACACGTTTGTGAAACCTATCCCCGGTTCGCTGGCGCATGCGATAGAGGAGCCAGGATGGTGCAAGGTTTTAGTGATGCACGATGGAGAACGAGCTATCGGAAATGGGGAATATGAAAGAAGAAAAAAAAAAAGAGAGTAGTAAAGCGCGAACGGCAGCAAGTTGAATCCATTTCCTTCCCGCGTGGCTTTCACCGCAGCATCCGCTCGTTTGCTGGTGAAGCATCTTTTATGAGTGGAGGTGGGGTAATGTACTTACCTCTTCAACGAGGCCCGGCTTGTGGTGGAGACGGAACTTCTTTATTACTTATCGAACGTAAAACGGGGGAAGCTCTGTTCAGTAAAGTCCGGAGTGCTCAGCTTTCTTTATTTTATTTCATTTTTGCGGCGAATTTATAACCTTCGTCGCACGTCTGTGTTTATGGCATATTCGGAGCGCGGAATTGAAGATGCTCACTCCCCCCTTGCTTTGAGGTACAGCATCATTCATCGTTCATTGACTTCGGTATCCCACCACACGGTATAGGCAACCGTAAACTGGGTATTGAAGACACTTGACTTCTCAGTACATATATGTCAGCTAGGGAAACCACAAAACAAGAGTAGTTTCAGTGTTCCATGTTAGAGTAAAGATGGGGGCAGTGCCCATCTTTGCCATGGCTGACTTTCTAACACTCACAAAACTCGGAGGTCTTGTCGTGGCCGACGTTTCGAGAATCATGAGACCCCCGGGTGTCGTTCCCTGTTTTCAAAATAGCCAGCCATGAAAACAGCTCCAAAAGCCCATTTCGCTCTACATATTTATAGAAAAGCAATGAAAATACAGCCACTACAAAAATGTTGCTCTGTAGGCTGGACATCAGCTGAATTTGCCAGCTACTGCATCCGATGTGCGCCTAATCAGCTAAGTGTACCTGTCATTACTCTGAGATTTGGATCTTCGTATCCTCGAACAACAGAGGCGCTGGCTGTTGCCTGGAGTTGCGAAACTGATCTGCCGAAGATTACGTTAAGTAAATGACGCAACGCAAAGTGGGGTACGAAAAAAGGGGACTTCTATTATCAACCAGCGCCATTATCAGCAACACGCTAAAGGACCACACACACAGCTTTGTACCCGTCACCTCACTTTGTGCCGCAATGTCAACTTTTTGTGTCACTTTCGGTCGAAATACCTGTAGATAGGAATCTACCGAAAATTCATACCGCCCTCAATTAAAATGAGATGATGGCCAACAAATTATAATGGTCAACGAGCTGTTGGCGGTCACTGCCGTTGGTGTCCAATCGGCTCAAAATGGTAGGTGACAATTGATGCGCTAATAAAGTACAGTATGTTTAAGTATAGACAAGAGTGTTGATTGTGGCCAATTATCGTGACCCATTATTATGTTTACAAACGGTGGCTACATCATTTGCTGCTGTGCGCGGCTTGCTTATCCTGCCGTTCGAGGCGTCTAGTTTGAAAGACTGCACAGTCTTTCAAACTAGATCAGTCAGCATGTGACGCTTGTCCGATTCGGAGAAGCGCACAGCTGACTAGTACCTATACGCTGTGAGGATTATGTCCAGCATTACAACACGTATTTATCTTGATGTTTTGCAAAGAACCAGCTTGGAAATGGCGCTTCAAAATTTTTCATGCTTTTCTTAAAAGTACTCACCACTTGTTGAAAAACAACCGCATTCTAGGAACACTTTGAAAAGGAAAAAAAAAGTATTTTGAAATGTTTTTTTTTTTTTACTGGGGTTTAATGGACCTTTCTCCCTCTTAGTACATCCCTTGGTGGGTAAACTCGCCGCGCTCTTATTTTGCTTTAAAAAAAAACAGGGGCATTTAAACGACCTTCCATATTTTCCCGCTTTGTTCTAGGATCCACTCGGCTTTAACGAAGGGGCAACCTCATAGGCGCCCTGTGAAATAATAAAACTACATCTAAAACACTCACCCGGCGACAGCAGTGCCACCGCATTTTGTTTATGTCACAGATCACTGTTAATCAGTACGTTGTTTCTGGATCACTACATTCTGCGCCAACCTTGCGTAGAGCGCTCGAGTAGCGCATTGCCCTCGAAAAAAGCGACACCTCACCGAAGCTGCGAAGTTCTTGAGGCAACGTTTATGCGGAAGTAGAGTCGCATAGAATTATAAACCAGGATGTAACTGCCACTTACTATCAGCTATTGCTTATTCTCAGTTTTTGGTTTGGTTTATGGTTTATGGGGTTTAACGTCCCAAAGCGACTAAGGCTATGAGAGACGCCGTAGTAGAGGGCTCCGGAAATTTCGACCACCTGGGGTTCTTTAACGTGCACTGACATCGCACAGTACACGGGCCTCTAGAATTTCTCCTCCAAAGAAATTCTAGCCGCCGCGGCCGGGATCGAACCCGCGTCTTTTGGGTCAGCAGCCGAGCACCATAGCCGCTGAGCCACCGCGGCGGCTATTCTCAGTTTTTATTCACTGGTGTGCACTGCTCAACCGCTTTACACAGGGGTGAGCAGACTGTGAATGGCCACAATAAAAACGTTGACAACAATCTACATGTCGATGGTGGTCATGGGAAGTTCCGATATGCTTATTATGGCAAACATGTTAATAACGGCGAATATGTTCGACAATGTCCAATTGTCCACAACAGTCAGCCAGTGTATTGTTCGCGGCCAGTGGCCGTACATTTAAAATGGGCCAGCACTGGAGCACTGTCATTGTGTTGACTATGGTCACTAAATGCATCGACGGCTGTTAATAACTGATGATGACCGACGGGTTTTTATTCGGTGCCAATACACTGAAGGCGTTCAGAGTAACCTGGTAGTGAGTTAACGTGAGACAGAGAGAAAAATCTTCAAAGGTGGAAGGGTGGAGAGGTCGGCCTGAGTAAGACGTCTGAGGCCTGCTACTCCGACAGGGGATAGCAAAAAAAAAATAGAAATCAGGAGAGTACGAAGATGAGGGGTAATGAGGGGGTCAGTATTGTGACATCGGTCACTATGTCGATTATTGTCGGTGCATTCACTATGGACAATGCAGTTGTAGAGAACGTGCAATGGGCGACCATACCGCTCACGAGGAGCTCACTCTCTCCCGTCTTTGTCTTCGGGGGCGTGCAGGGAGGCTCGTCCTGGGCGGACGAAGAGCTCGAGTACGCGGCCAGCGGCATCGAGACGTCGGGAGGCGACGAAGACGGCGGTGCGGACCTGGGCGTCGCCGGCCCGCAGCAGCCGGGTCTGCTGGCAAGCAAGCGCAACCTGGCGGCCCTGGCTCGCAGCGGACGGCTGCCCCGGTTCCACTACAACAAAAAGCTCGGCCCGGCCGCCTCGCCCCTGCAGCCCGCCTCGCGGATGCTCATGGCTGGTAGCCGCGCCCGGCTGCTGCCCGCGGCGCCCCTGCTGCGACAGGGGACCGGCTGGCGCCCCGACGGCTGGACGCCGGCGGCGGGCGACCAGGCGCTTCAGGGCGACGCGCCCGACAAGATGGGCGTCGTCGAGGCGCTGGGCCGCCTGTCCGAGGCCGCCATCTTCCCCTACATCGGGCCGCATAGGTGGATAAAGCCGTGGTGCATAAACCCCGCTGCTACTCTGTCCTGCCTGCTCGCTACCCCGCCGCCTCCCCCTGCTCGCATCGTGCTGCACCCGCTGCCCGCGCTCAGGGCTAGGCACCGTTGATCGCTGCCGCTGTGCGGGTGGCAGAGCAGCCTCGCTGTAACGAATTTCCGGCTGTTACGAAACGCCCATGGCACCGTTGTGGGCTGCGGGACTATACACTCGCATACGGGGAAGGACGTATCGGTTGCGAGTAAAGCATTGCTGGATATCATATTTCTTGAGACAGCGTCAGGCTCCTCTCTGTCTGTTCGATTGTAAAAAGTCTCGTGCTTGTCTTGCCAAAACGACAGCTCCTCCGCCCTTGAGATAAGATGACAAGGGTACTTGTCCACATTCAGTGCCCACTTGAATAGACATCTATAGCGGCTGCTGCAAATATCCAGATATAGCCTTGTCCAACATGTCAGTGAGGTTTTTTTCTTCGCCTTTGGAGCTCGGTTCCTTTCCTTTAAATTTCGCCTCTGTTGCAGCCATGTCACCATCGGCTTTTACTTTCTAGACGTTCTGAGTGAACGGAGCAGTTAAGGTTTTCCTATTTCATATGATTTGATGCAAAATAATCTACAGACTACAAGCGGCCTGGGCACGAAAACCGAGAGTCAGTGCCAATAGTGTCACTTGTTAAACTGCAGCATCAAATAATGGATTTATCCATTATTTCATGGACACGACGACTACATACGACGGAATTTCTCATTCTCAAATGTGAGGTCTTGCTAAAATTTGTGGTCTTTACGATTCAGATAACTCGATCAGAATTCAAGAAGGGAAAGTTAAACCAACACCACCGTTATCAGTTAGTCAAATTGGTTTGTACTTACTGATTGCTTCCAATTTTTGCACACTTGTTCCTTTTACTTTTTTCATTAGTGATAACGAATAGAAACTAGTCTGGATGGCACTCTTTATCGTAGCATCGTTAGTTATGCAGCAGCTTACTTGAAAGTTAGCTTAGCCCAAGCGGAATTGTGAGTTTTTCTTATTCGATGTCAATGGTGTCGACAGGGTACCACTCGTACATAATTCTATCAATGTTTGTGACGGCCAAACATTTTTCGTGTTTTGCGAGATAACAATATTTCTCGATATCGTTGCGATCAGCTGAGAGCAGCAACATCAACAAGGCTATCAGTGTTGTGCCAACGTTTCAGCAAGGAGGCCTGTGTGGCGAGCCCCTCTTGATGAAACGTTGATATGGGTTTCAGGAAGCACCCCCTTTTGTTCATGTCTATTTTTATCTTCCCATTATATTATTTCATGCACATCTGCATTCCATGCTCGTGCTCTTTGCGTGTGTCTTTCGCTGTGTCGTTTCACAGCGGCTTTTTGCTTGTGCTCTCACGTCGCTTTGTATTAGACGCTCCCGTGTCAACGCACTTACAGCTACATGCATGACGTACTTTGCTGCACTGAGAACAAATTTGCTACCGTAGTGTAGTGGCAGCGCATTTGCAATTCTAATACCTCGCCTGCCTTGCCTGTTTGCCTGTGTTTGTTAGCTTCGCTACCAAAGAAGGTAGCGCAAAAAACAACTGCGTTAGGGGGAAGAAAGTAAAAAGCCTCTAGATCGTCCTAATGATACAGTTCAAAATATTAAACATGCACGAAACAAGATCTGTAAATAAAACGGAATATCAAATGAGGCTAGGGCTGTAGAAGATAGTGTATTCTTTTTTATTTGTTTATGTCTCCGAATTATCACAATACTAATACATGTGTGGAATGACAATCGATTTGACATTATGACAATCGTGAGTCGTTGTTGATCGTTTCATAGACATGTGGTTTAATGTAAAGTAGAATCGAAGGAGTGCCATCGTGCTTGACAATTCTTTGCGTGAGCTGTGCTGTTGTCTTCGAGGCTGCCAAACCATTGTTGACGTGGGTGTCGTGTGAGTCACCTGCAGTCACGCAAAGTTAAACTTCCCAAAGCCTCATGCCTTGTATTTATAAGCAAAGTAATAAAAACGCCACGTGCTGATAGCGTGGTTGGACTGAACGAACCTGTCTTTTATTTTTTCTTCACAACTTTTTGTACCACTTGTTCATGAGGCTACAGTTCATAAACTCAGAGCAGACTTAAAACTGCACCTGCAGCAGCTGAAGAGTGCCTGGAACAATTTTCAGCGGAAGCATTCACAGCCTTCTTGCTTGAAGAGAGCAAGTGAGCGCAAAGCGAAAGTAGAAATGACGCTGTGAACTGTTGTCATACACATAGATCTTTATGTCTGTGGATTGAAAGGAGCAACAGCTGAGAGTTTCACGCGCGCCTAATTTTTCCTCTCAGACACATTTGCCCAAAAAGCTTCTCCGCCCACACGAGCAATAAGACAACGCTAGTGCTGCTTTCCTTGCTTTCGCTCGCATGACGAAGCCTGCCTCTGCTAATGATTAGAAGTTGCATGTGGTTTGGGACGTCACTGACTGTCTGTGACGTCACCATTCAGCACTTGAAGACAAACGAAAAAATGTGCGCCGGCTGAGAGGAAAGTTGGAGGTCATCTTCCACGCCAACTTTTGAGAACTTTGAAATGAGCAAAGAATTGCTCCCAATGTCTGCCAGAAGACGCGCCCTGGACCTATCGAGCATTTACTTTGAGCTTATGACGTCTTCCGGGAGCCATTTAGTGTGTTCCGTTTAAATCAACGCGGAGTTGCGGAACGGCCCGCTCTGAAACGCTCCACGGAACCATGCATGAAAAGCAAAGTTGGAATCTTTTTCAAGATTTATTACTACAAATTGTCAGTTTGTAGATCTGTGCTCCGCATTTCAAATTTTGTGTATCGACGCCTTAACTACAGTCATGTTTGTTCATGTCAGGAAGAAAAGGGCAATCATAACCAAGCGAGCTTGAGGCTAAGAGAGCCTTGTCTCCAGCTTTTCGAACTTTCTCCATTTCAGAGAGGCCGGACACTGACAACAGCAAAATGCCAGTTCTCTATTCTCTAGCTTTGCGTGTGAGAGAGAGAGGTGGGGGGGGGGGGGGGGGGGGGAGGGGGGTATTCCCGGCGGAGGTGGCACCCATTCGATCTCTGAAGACAGTTAAAAGCCGCTTCACTCCAAGCCCTTAAACTGAGTTTGGGACTAGAGGGAACTTTCCCTTAACGCCTACTGAAGTGGAGGAGAGGGGGGGGGGTCTATTCAACTGAACAGAAAGAAGTCCCTCACTGTTCTGCATAATATTGCAAATAATTTGTTGCCAAAACTGAGCAATTCAATCCAAGCCATTGTACGCTCTACAACAGTGCTCATTGAGTGCGCAGTAAGTTATACTCATAACGCTTCAAGGCTCATGGAGGGCAAATAACTGTACATTTCGATCTACAGAGCTTCACCGCCCAAGAAACATCATTAGAGAGATTCGGCACAGTATGATCCGCGATCCGCTACCGCGAACTGGTTCCTCAAGACGCCAATTGCGCAGATGCCCCCCAAGAGACGCAACTGGGTCCCGTGGGAAGCGGATCACAGCGGCGGATCGCGGATCACACTATGGTAAATTTTTTATTGGGGAACTGGTACTTACTCCTTCGAAACACCGTGTAACATGAACACACATACAGCCGGGGCCGGTTCACATTCTCTGGAGCCGGAGTCACTGAACAGATTGCTTTGTTCATTTTGGAGCACTTGGGGCCTGAGAATATCATGCTGTCAGGAGAACAAGAAAACCTCGCCATGCATAGTCAAGTCTTGGTCCCGGTAAATGCCTGAGATGACGATTATCTACGCAAAGAACTATCAATGTACATCACGCCCTCGCTAGACAACATCCTAGCTGCTGTCTAGCTAGGGAAATCTCGAGAGCTTGAGAGATCGTTCTGCGCAAAGGAGACAAAGCTGAGGTGTTGAAGTAAAATTATGTAGACAACATCTCGATGATACTGACAAGACTTGTTTTGTCCTTAGGATGCCAGCATAAATTACCAGCAGTAATTGGCAGCCCTGCTCACCGTTGCCATCATTCAGCCTTAAATTCAAATATTTTCATTTTTGCTCCTTGCACTCACATGATAGCATGTGGCCCGTAAGTGGCAATTTATCTATATGCAACCCCTTTAGAAGAAATTTTAGTTGATTGTTTAGGCACCCAACTTGGGCTCAGATAGCCATTACTCGCATCACCTATCTTTTGTGGCAAACATTGTGACAATAATCGACACTGCACAAGGCTGAGACCCCCTCCCCCCCGCCCTCCCTTCCATGCCCATGCAGACACTCTCTCCTTACATACACTTGCTGCACACAGCATGTCAGATACGCCACGCAGCGTCAAAGCATCACTTTGATTCCCAACCTAACAAACAGAAATACCATGTACCTGGGGCCAAAGAAAAGTCTCAAGGTTCCTCACTTATCAGATAAAGGCACCAGGCCTTGTAATTCCGATCTGCCCTTCTTCGTTTTAGTAACCTTTCAGTTTTCAGTGTTGCTCTAGGTCCTTTTATTACACCACCGCCAAAGATAACACCCGCATGCCTCCACCTTACAGCGTATAGCACAAATTGTTATGGACATTGCTGAAATATTACGTCGGTCTGAAAATTAAGGGCTCCAGATAGGGAAAGTAAAGCGCGCGACTAAATAAAGCGTCGTTTGCAAGTACTTCACCTCCCGGTGTGGTATGATGCGGTTTAATGTCTCGAATATTAAGCGGCTATCCGGGGCTATCGGCGACGGTGCACTGGAGGCCTCTGACAGCTCTGGGAAGTCAGAAGCCGAGAGGGTCATGATTAAAACCTCACGACAGAGCTACCATTGAATGTACCGCGCCACGTACGTTTCCTCAAGAATTCAGTTTACGGCTTCCCTGTAAGTTGTGGATTGATCTTGTCAATCTAGCATACCAAGTTGCCAGGAATCTGCCCTAGAAGAAACAGCAGCTTGCCCTGAATGACCCGAACGTGCAACTATAGTGCATGTAAGAGGTTAGCAAACTGTCATATGTAGCGGAGTTGAATGCGTATCCGGTGCAGTGATCTATAGAGTGCGAAAAAGAAATATTTGCTGAAAAAAAAAATGAAGGCAACGCAGACTTCAGCAGTGTAGCCGGATACCCCGAAACTTAGGTACAAATAAGATAGCTGTGAGAGAAACATGTTATGTACTTATAAATTAAAGTAAAAAAAAACGTGCAGCGATAATTCCATTGATCACAAATCTACTTCAGGGTTGAAAGCTCACTTTGTATTAGATATCGCTCAAAATTTTTTGAATCTGGTTCGCGTGACGAAAAAGGAGGAAGAGTGTATGAAAGCGTGGAATCCTGGCCCGGCAACAACACTTCTTTTTTAACTTTGCCGATACATCGACGAATCGCAATCAACGCCGTGTCCCTCAAACGGCAGACATTGCTATTAGCACATATGTGGTCCGCATGTCGTGGCACTCAACAACCCTCTTGTGACGTCGGTGACTCGTCAGCGCTTCGTAGAAGGAAAAACGCTTTTTCGACCTCGAAACTACCACCGTTTTAAGCAGTCAAGAGTTATATGAACGTATATCTAGTCAGGTACCACAATGGAACCAGAAAAACTTCTGGCACTGACAAAAGCAGCGTAATATATTTCAGGTTTCTTGGCTGTGATCTAGGAACCCGTACGGGTCCCAAAACGCTCTTAAATAGTATTTTTGCTTCGTCACTCGCTACAGCTTGTCGTTTTCACAACCAACCAATTAGCAAGGATCGAGGCCTCCAACAGTTACTACGAGCGCTGTCCTGATCAAAAACACCGAAGTTTGGGCCAGTTTGTATTGATCCATCTTGAAAAAACGTAGCAGAACGAAAAAACGGGAACGAAGTATACACAAGTACAAGATATCAAGCAGCTTAACGCAAAGCAGTGTGCTTGACGTGGCGTTAAAAACAACTTGCAAACATTGTGTCCTTTCTCCTAGGCATTCTTGTTTAGGAGAAGAAGGTCCATTTTAAATCCTCTTTTTCCCACCGTCATAATCGGTAGTGTCCACGGACCCTGCGTGCGCGGGGACACGTCCATAGTGTCGGTTCCCACCCGGTCCGACTCCGTTCTCCCGGCTCCTCGCAGGTTCTCGTTCGTGCCTACAATGCGCATGCGTAGAGATGTCTCCAGCGGCCCAGGGCGGCGGCAGCAGCGTGAGGGAGCACAGCGCGAAGAGCAGCAGCGGACCGGAGAGCAGCAGCAGCTCGGGCAGAGCCGCGTTAAGCGCAACGTGGCTGCCCTGGCCCGCAACGGGTGGCTGCCTCCGGTCGCAGTGGCGGCGCCCTCAGCGGAGCGGGGAACCAGGGCCGAGTTTTTGCGTCGCTTCTCGGGCTCTCAGGCCCACGAGGCCAGCGCGGACGAGGAGGAATTCGTGCCAGAGGACGAGGCCTCCGACGCACCCGACTGCGTCGACCAAGATGACGAGGTACGAACGTTTGGCTTATTGGTTTGGTTTATTGGGGCTTAACGTCCCAAAGCGACTGGGGCTATGAAGGACGCAGCAGTGGAGGGCTCCGGAAAATTTTGACCACCTGGGGCTCTTTAACGTGCGCTGGCATCGCACAATACAGGGGCCTCTAGAATTACGCCTTCATCGAAATTCGGCCGCCGCGGCCGGGATCGAACCCGCGTCTTTCGGGCCAGCAGCCTAGCGCGGTAAACACTGAGCCACCGCGGAGGGTCGAGGTATGAACCTTATTCCCTTTCACAGACGGCGATGGCTTTGCGTGCTTTGCGTGGGACTCCCACACCCAACAATTCCGGTCAAAAAAGCACTTTTGAACGGGCAACATTTTATGAACGCAGTTTTTTCACATTTATTGCAGAATTTCACTCTAAAAATCAATGTTTTAACAGAATTTCCATCGACAGGCTTCCATTTTTTTTTTGTTATTGACGCTCTTGCTAACGTCAGAAGCATTCCCCTCCGGTTTTCTATATCAGTCTTAAATGTTCCATGCGAGAGATGGAAAAACTTCAAAAGATATATTGTTGTAAACATCGAAACAATGAACCGTTACCTTCGATATTTCCATAGCGGTACCTCACAATTTTCTAATATTCAAAATTTTTTCCCTACAACCTTGGACTTGTGAGAGGGAGAGCGCTGTCATCGTAGTCAGTCGTAGCCATTAACTATCGCATTAACATCTCTGCTGCTAGGAAGATAATCCGGATACCCACTGAAACGTTCCATATGAGCCATGCGTATGAAATTATGAGAATATGGAGTCCGTCTGATTCGGGAAATATCCGGGAATCTGCATGCGTTCCATACGTTTCGTGTATGGCTTCCGTATCCTATGTGTGTAGTCTTTACATGATCTTCATATCTAATGTTACTTACTATATGGGACGTGGAGTCCGTGAGTATTTCGATTTCTCCGTACGCATTTTTCGTATACTCCTATGGACCCCGTGTGTTCCCTATGGTTTCCACACGAGCCACTCGGGAAACATAAGAAGTTACGATAACAGTGATGTGCAACGTTTGATAAGGGCAGTTGAGCCTGGTGCAGACAACGGGGTCACAACAAGCCGGATGTTCTCGAGAATGAACTGTCTGCACTAATGTAGTGCGTGGAGGTCGAGCAGGTGGTATTGAGACTGAGCCTATGTTCATGCCTTCCGTCATGCGATCAATCGAACCATAATATTGTTTTACGTGAACAATGATATTCTTGAGCATATTGCGGACAGGTAAGCACGCTCTGCATCGTGACGCAGGATGTGGAAGATATTCTGCTGGTGCCGTCACTGGAAGAAGTCAAACGGAACCTGGGCCACCTGGCAAGAACGGGCAGGCTTCCACCTTTCAACTACCGTCGGCCCCTGCTTAGCGCTGGTGAGTGGCTGTTTCATATGGAAGCATCGGCAGCTGATGGACCTTGCCATTGTGGACTAACGGATGAAAGTTGTTCGAGTTGTTCACTCGTGCCACTTTCTTTAAGGTCAAGCGCAGCAGCTTCCCATTAGGTGATTACAAGGAAAGCTTAGAAAATCATTCAGTAGCGCAGTTGTTTGTCGTCATGTTCACTTCACTACTGTGCAGTTGTTTGCTATTTAGAACTGATGACAAAGGGGCATGAATTTTTTGTCTTATTTTTTTGCTTCAGGGAGTGAAAACATGATTGATTGTGGATTTCGTAGCGGGCTTAGAAAAAAGAAACAGAAATTCCAAATTATTAATCTCTACTAACGTGACAAGTTGAACAACTTGGTAGGTGTTCATCATGAAGCAACGCATCGTGCTGTCTTCTTTGTCTGTCGACGTCTTGTTTGTACTCCTTCATGATAAATTCCTACCAACTTAGCCCCCTTGTTACGTTAATAAAATTGCTTGTTCATCGGGCTTTCCTTTCTTTCATTACGACTAGTGTTCTACACGATACAGAAAACGTGTAACCGATTACGATTACTTTATCTGTAATGTAACCGATTTTTAGTGGTCAAATACAGGCCATGAAATATAACTGAGCACTTACAAAGACAAACAATGAGTGCCAGATTAAACGGGCACCGGGCTGACACAACACGGAATGAACAGAAGGCAGTGTCGACCCATTTTAATCAACGCCATCACAAATTCGACGAACTCAAATTGTTCATTCTTCAGTCAGGCTTCAAATCGACAAGGGACAGAAAATACAGAGAAGCATTCCTAATCCACAAATTTAAAACACTGCAACCAACAGGGATTAACATGTCCAGAGGAAACCTGGAATCTCTCAGGTACATTCCAGGGTCAGCATAATTTTAAATTAACAAATGTCTTGCACGTGGTCAGACTATTTCCTAGAACCTCACATAAGTATATTGTCGCTCCTTGCACCCTTCCCAGGTCATATCTTCCACCACATTTCCGGCCTTGTCACCCTCTCCCTTTGTTCACCTTTTTTTTTTCTCTCTCTCTTCTTTTTCTCCTAATCCCCTGCTACCAGTTCTCGGAAACCATAACACTCCTGTTACCCCCTCCGCCCCCACATTTTGGCTTTGTCTGAACACGAGCCATCCCCCCCCCCCCCCTGCCTTGTCCTTCCTTGGAAATGCCCCCCTTCCTTTCTCCTTCCAGTGCCAGCCTATTTTTTTTTTCTTGTTCTCATTTCCCTGTACCACGCTGACTAATCCTTTTATCTGAGTTTTGCAGGTTCACCCAGCGCCTCCCCCCCCCCCCCCCCCCCCCCCCCCCCGTCGCAGCCCCTTCAAAGCCTTTTGTTCATTACACCCCCCCCCCCCCCCAGATATAAGTTGTCCCACTATTGCAGCCTAACGAATCATGATTCACCTCCCTCCCCTTCCTGACACGCATCCCCTCCCACACCACTTTCCTGCCCCACCCCCGGGGCCTTCCTCCTCGGAGCGAAGGCCCTATTTAATCCCTGCCGATGATGAACGCTTTGCCCAGACGAAGACAAGTCCCCTTGTCGAAACGTTGGCTCTAGCAACCTGAGGTTTTCCCCTCCCTTGTTCGTTTTGTGATCGCCAAGGACCATCTACCGCACCCTCTCTCTACCTATCACTCTTAAGTTATTTTACAAGTGTCTTATGTAAGCATATATCACAAATTACATGGACGAGAATGAGCTGGTGCGGTTTGGTTGATCTATAGTCTGCTTCAGCTCACTTGCAGTTGTTTTTGAAGTTTTCATGAGCATTTTTTTCCCATTTCCAAGTGAACGCATCTGTAGCGTCACTGAAGTATCTCTATGTACGCGCCGGAGGGAAGTGAGTTGCTTTAACAATACCTCGACGTTATCGCGAAGTGCCGCGCTCCGCTGGTTGGGCACTAGCGCACTAACGGTACAAAGCACAAGCTCATTGAACATGACATTCCATTCAAATTCAAACTTAAATTTAAATTGAAATGTTTGTTCTTTTTTTACACATAGCAATAGCGTGCAGTTTGTGTATACAGCAGGAGGTCCTAAGGTAAAAAAAGAAAAATTGGCAGTGGCTTAGCTCGGCTATTCGAGGATATACGTAGCGAAAGCGAGCGCAACGACGAGGCAAGCGGTGTGACGTCACACCAAACAGCGGTGGCAGCTCCGCGGCGAGGCGCGTGGTGTGACGTCATGCCAGATGGCGCGGCGAGCGCGCGGCGTCCGCAGGCAACGGCTGAAGGTCGGTGTCTGTGCCTCCTCGGAGCTCCGCCACAGCAAAATCGCAAGTTCGTGGCCAATGTAGCTTTCGCTACAAAACCGTAGGTGCCGTCTTGGTGAATTGCGAAATGCAGAGTACTGAACACGCGCCTGGTCAACTGCGGGTCGCTTGGACTTGCATGTGCAGAAATTATCGCGCGCGCGGCCTCTCCGCAGCTCGACCGTTGTCGCTATAACGCACGGTTAAGCGCGCTAGAACTGCCACCCTAGTGAGAGGATGCCGTGCAACGCCACTTTTCGCCATCGAGTTCAGATTCTCTAGGTTGTAACGCTGGTTACAATTGGTTTTAGGAAAAAAAATGTAAAGCATCACTAGTAATCGATTACTGAAAATAATTTTTGGATTACCGAGAACTTTACCCCTTGCAAAATGTAGTGAATGAATGACAAATTTAAAAAAAAGTGTAATTTATTAGAAGTACTCCATTTCTTGTAACGCGGCACATGCAAGTCTGACTACGACTTGACAGTCGCACGATACCACAGCTCGAGGCAGTGCTTCGAGCTCTTCATAAAGATGACGCTTCACGAGAGTTCTGCAGAGTACTAGCATTTTCCGCCATTATGTTGCAGTCGCCCACAAAATTGTTGACACACCCTGTTTCAAGTTTACCACGCAAGGTTTCCAAAGGCACAGATCTCCGTAAACCGAGATTAATGTCTTAAATCCTGAAACCGTACGCATCTGACGCCGCCTAAATATTGTGTATATATCTGAAAAAAGCTGCATTTTAATTAAGGAAAAGAAACGAAGGCAAGCAAGTTTCTTGCGTCGCTAACGGCAACAGCGTTAATTAGCTCGTTGGTTTCGGCGACCCTTGTTTCATAAGCGGTTGGGTTTCGGCACGTGAAGGGTGGTTGCTGCCCCCCCCCCCCAAAAAAAAAAAAAAAAATTGAAATGCCTCGTATGATAGGATCATACACAAAAAGAAAAGTAGGGATCTGCAGCCCGACACCTATATACCAGCTACTGCGATGAGAAAATGAAAGGGTTCTAAAAAGGCATGCAAAGCAAAGAAACCGTGTGACGCAGGTGGCAGGACTGACGACCTTTTAATCACTTTTTCAATTTCAAGTTGCACGTCGCCACGCAACTCCATTTCTATGTTTCACTTTGACTCTGGCGAAAAGATTGTCCAGTGTTGAGGTGGGTCTGATCAGCAAATAACATGTTTCATATGTTATGCAAGAAACTTAGAGATAACGCTTGTCGAATAGCTTGGTGGACGGATCGCACACTCGGTAATGTCGGGTGACGGGACAGAATTGCTTGTGTAACCCAGTATTTGAGCTGAAGTAGTATAGTCGGTGGATGCAAGTTGTCCCTAGTGTCATGGCATCATGACTGTGCACCTGTTTACGTATGCCCTTGTTTTGGCAACACTATCCGATGCGCAAGAGTGTCTTAATATTAATTTCCCAGTATTGTTGGCCGGTGAATGCCGTTACAGAGTGGAGGCGGTAAACAAGCTCTTTGATTACACGAAGTAAGGCTGTTAGAAAAAGAAAAAACAACAAAGAACAATACAAGCATGAGTACAGAATTTCAACTTATACAAGATGCATTTTAAAGGTTCTGGTTAATGCCATTTTTGAATGGTTGTGGAAGCACAGCTGCAAAGTTATTCCACCGGGCTATAGTTCTCGTGAAAAACGAGTAGGCGTCAACATTAATGCGTGATTGTGTAGCGTGCTATGTATGCATGTATGTGTGTGTGTGTGTGTGCGTGTGCGTGTGCGTGCGTGCGTGTGTGTGCGTGCGTGTGTGTGTGTGTGTGTGTGTGTGTGTGTGTGTGTGTGCGTGTGTGCGCGCGTGTGTGTGTGTGTGTGTGTGTGTGTGTGTGTGTGTGTGTGTGTGTGTGTGTGTGTGTGTGTGTGTGTGTGTGTGTGTGTGTGTGTGTGTGTGTGTGTGTGTGTGTGTGTGTGTGTGTGTAAACTAGAATATGTTTCGCGACAGAGCTAACACCTCCCGTTTCTTACCTCCTCTGCTTCCCTATTCCCTCCATGTGCGCAGACATGTCCCAGGCGACGTCTCCGTGGCCCCAGGCCAGGCCTAAGCGCCTCGCGAAGCGCTGCCGGCCCCGCGGCGAGAACAAGCGCAACGTGGCCGCCATGGCTCGCAAGGGGGCGCTGCCGCGCTCATGAGCGGCTGCGCTGCCAGCGCCCTCTCTCTCCTCTTACGCCCCCCAACGACCTGCGCCACGTCCCCCTCTCTATCGTGTCTTCCCAGCGGTCATCTCGTGCTGCCCAGGGGACGCAGGAATGTCGCCTGGTCCGCATAAGCCGTGGCTCGAGCAGAGCGACCCCCGTCATATCCCGCTGCCACCACCACCGCTCGTAGCTGTCAACCCGCTGAAGGCAGCTCCGATACTGTCCATTCCCTCGTAGCTTGGCCAGTGTTGCTTCTACTCCCCCAAACTCGTCGTTGTGCACCCTACTCTTTGCAAGAAAACTGGTGCAAAGTATCCAGGGCGAGCTGTGTGCGGTCGTGCTTAAGCCTGCGTGCGAGCTGGTTATCTGCATCTGCGATTCTTCACATTGGCGGGCCGATGTACCCATGCCTTTTTATTCCGTGGTATTCTTTTCTGTGTTTGATTAGACGTTGGGGCCACAAGGCCCGTTGGCATCGCAGTATCGAATTATGGTCACGAAGCATGACATCGTAATAAGACAGATCGGTAAAATATGCTTGTCAGTATATGCAGTGACCGAGGACGCTGCGTCTTATGCAGAGTAGTTCGCTCTTAATGTGTCTGGTGGAATTTTTCGGCAGATCTTCCATCCCGTATGGTGCACTGCATTCTGTACACTGCTTTATTTTACCCTTTTGGCAATTTAATCAGTAGCTTGCGTTTTTTTTTCTCCTCATTAATGTGAAGGCGATTACCCACGCTGGCCGGGGAAAGTGGAAAGTGTTCTATAAACCGGCCTGTACGTGACAAGCCTGCACGCGAGATTTATATTGAAGCTAAGCGTTGCGCAGTTTTTCCTCGAGGGAACCGGAGTTAAACTCAAATAAGCGTAGAATAGTTCCGCTCTGTGACAAATTTACTAAGCGTTATGTGCTTCGGGATGTTTGTTCGCTTCCTTTTAATTCTTACGAAATTTTCTTCGACTTTTTTAACAATTGTGAAACTTTATAACTGCAAAAAACTAAAACCAAATGCGGCTCAAAATATAACCTCAAGATACTCATGTGAAGCGAGAATGCGCTGCCTGGTAGCATTGGGGCACCGTTAATTAGGAGCAAGCGACAAAGTTCATTCAACCTGTTTCAATCATCGGCTCGAAAGTTAACGCCAGAGCGAGCAACAGAGACAAGCGTTGTTTCTTGAGGAATTAGATACATAAGAGGCTTTGTCTTGTGTTCTAATGAACACAGCACTGGAAGGAGCGTTGCTCCGTGCAGAATCTCACGCATCCTAAGCAATCTCAAAATCTCACGCATGCTAAGCAATCTCATCGCTTCTAGAGCAGCTTAAAGCGATAAGTACTGATTTCGCCTTTCCATCTTATTAATCAGGCATCCTATAAATTCAAATTTTGTGTTTCTCTTCGACGCTCAGAAGTTCTGGGGATATTTTTGAATGTTCTAGCTTGTATTAAACTTATTGCGCTATTCTCTTTCTTCATGTAATTTCCTCAGCAACTAAAATAGTTTTAGCGTCTAATAAGCTGAATCGCTGCCAGTGACGGCAAATACGCACCGAAATTCTCGGGATATCTTTCGTCGCGCTTCTCTTTATGTCTATTTTGTTTGCTCCGTGGTTGACTAAAAGTAGAAGGTAAATAATTCCAGTTTGTGACCTCCATTTGAGAGCGTTACTTGCGTCATGTATTTCTTAAAGGTGCACTGAAGAGGAATCAGAACTCGTATTTTCACCGCCGGAACTCGATCTACACGTTCCGAACATTCTTAGAAACTTCGAATTATTGCCCTGTGCGACCGATTTCCTTAATTTAAATCCGTTTAAACATCCCGACTTCTGCTTTCTTTTTTTTTTCTTAATTTCCCGCAGACGGTGAGAGGAGTCGACCAACCTTTCAACCAGTCCCGTGGCGGCTTTCCGCTCTGCCATCGGCGGAGTGATACGCAGTGATCGGCGAAAGCAAAGAGTCCATGCGTATTTTTATTTCCGTGGGCCTAATTTGCAGCTATGTAGTATCTGACTAGATCTTTTATCCACGGAAACCTAAAACACAAAATAAAAGCGAAAGCAAGGTCGCCACGCGACTGCCTGAAAGGCACTCCATGCGTTGGTCGACTCCTCCCACCGTCTGCGGGGAATTAAAAAAATGGTTGGAGCTGGACTTAATCCGATTTAAATTAAGGAAATCGGCCGCACAGGGCAATAATTCGAAGTTTCGAAGAATGCTAGGAGCGTGCTGATGGAGTTCCCGCGGCAAAAATACAAGTTTAGATTCCTTTTCTGTGCATCTATAACATTCGTTGCTCTATGCATTCAAAAGTTCTTATTGTCTCGTCTTTTGTTTCTGCGATGCCTCTTGCTTTTTAAAACAGTTTAGTATTCACCCCTCTCTTCCCTTTTTATTCTATTGTGTTATCATTTGCACCACACTTCAAAACCGAGCTAAAATTTTTCGGAAAAAGTTTTTGTCTACTTCGCGGCCACTGACTGTGTTACCAGCTATACGGAAGGTTTCTGCGCCACCACACAAAGCTCGACCTAGAAAAAAAGATGCTACATGTTTCAGGCGTCACATGTAGTGGCGTGATGTCATCTATTGTTGCTACAACTTCGCTGCGTGTTACTGTGCCGCATACTGACTCCATTCCGCCATACCTTTGTAGACTGTTGTACACAGGCTTCCGTGCTTCCTTCAATCTGTTACCGGCGTCCGTAGACGGGGCATAAGCATGCGTTGCTTTCATGCGACACTTGGCTAACGCGATCTGCTGCCTCGTTTTGGAGGAGGCCGTGTGGTTGTTTGCAAGTTGTTTTGCCTCGCCATGTCAGAGAAAGTGTTAGAAAAACTCCTACTTCTTTGCTGTTCTTTTAGAGGGAGCAGAAATTACCGTGAACAAACGCTGCAGCGATGCCTGTGCACAACTGATGCACTTGGGATGTCAAAGATAAATCATGTTACTTTGATAAAAAGGTGCTGCCGTGTAAACGGGTCCCGATATCTGAGAAATTCACCTTGAAGGAAAGCTTGGTTGGGACCACGGCGCTGTGTATCTGAACAAAGCTAAAAGTCAGGTCACTTGGTGGAACATGTCGGGACAAACAAAACCAACAGAAAAACAACTGCAATGCAAAGCAGAGGGTAACAGATGACTGCAGGTAGACTAACAGCTTGATTAAAAACAAATGGTCAGTTATTAGCCCAAATTTTGTCCTTCGCTCTGCTATGTCTCGAGTTACGGCTTTATGGCTGGCTTTAAAACTACATAATTAAGCAGATAGTCTGTAAGTTCTGTACAGACTGTCTTTGGGAATTTTAGTACTTCTCGCAACAAATAGCGAATTTCCGCCATAAGGTGAAATAAAATGTTTTAGCTTGGCAACGCTTCTAGCGCCAGAGAAAATTTTCGTGGTATGCATATATGGGTGTGAGTAATGCAACTTTCTAACTACCACCCTGGCTCTTATTCCTACCCCGCCTAATTAGAAAAAAAAAATCCTGGACTACTCGCTTTAGTGGCTTGCCTTTAACTTTGCTACCAGTAAGTAATGACGGATCTGACATGTCATTTTGATGTACCATTGTGAGATAGTTCACAACTTCCCCTGGAACTCGGCAGCTGTGGTTACAGTCACTGGAGGCGTACACCAGGTAAAGTTAATCCAAAGGCATTAGGGGGATTTAGCATTCCGCGATCCCCGATCCTCTTCACCGTGGAGCCAGTGCGCACGCGCTGATTGGTCCAGACGCGGCAGGCGTGCGCGCAGCTTGCCAGCACCTGGCGCCCTCTGGCGCCCTCAGGGCGACCTGCGCATGCGCAGTTGCTCCCTGCTGAAGCGGGTGGTGGTAGTGGCCAAGGATCGCGTTATGCTAAATCTCTCTACTTTAGACAGACTTGTAGTCCCGCACGAATGAGGTAACTTTCATTTGTTTCTTTTATCTAACTACGAGGAATCGTACAGCTAGCCTGTCGAGCCGAAGGCCAATTTTAGCTAGCGTGCATGATTACCCTTTACGTCAGGTGAAGTGCATGTTAAGCGTTTCATTGCCTACATCCGTTAGTCTTTTACCTGAGTCATTCATTTCGCATGATTCATTTACTTGATTCAAGATTTCTTGGTCCCCGCCAGTTTGTGTGCTGGATGAATTTTCTTGCAGACGCTGAAAAAAGAAACGTATTTCGCAGCTGTTTTGGCTCTAAGTTTCGATTCCTATTAGGGGTCGTGTTAATCCGAGCTGAATTCATCAGAGGAAATAAAAGCGCGTAAACACTACTCAGCTCTAAATCTAAAGCAGGAAGTTTCGATGACTTTGGGAAGCCTAATATTTGTTCATTTCTAAAGCCGTATTTATTTGCACCCTTCTATAGTTGTAATACTAAATTTCTCGGGCTTTCGGGACAGGGTCAAGCTCAATCCGTCAAAAGCACGCGTAATGCAGCTTACTGTTCTTAGCCTATTTCTAGTTGAGAGAGGCATGTATTCCAAACCAGTCGTTCAAGGCAGCCAATGCATAGCATCAACAGCCGTTGCGCATATCATCAACTCTGGAGGGGTAACCTTTGCTTGTCCTGTGTTCTTTTTTTATCTTAGAAAGTTCAGAGTTTTCTTTTTTTTCATTTCTAGAGATATTCTTCTTCCTTGCTTCAGAAACCAAGAAAGGGTGCGTCGCCAATTGGTCGCGCCTTGCTTTCAGCACGGTCTCCTGCAATAAAAAATTTGCAACAAGTTCTTATAAACAGTTTCGACATTTACCACTTTCAGTGAGTTATCCCTTTCAAGTCACGTTCCGACACTGGTATCCGAAAAGCGCGGCTCTGTTTACGGATAGGTCAGTCAACAACATAAATATTAAAAGCACGCAATGCCATTTGATTCCAGAGGTCATTATCAGCAGAAGTCTCTTGCTAGCTTCAAATGCGCATTGTTTTTCCTTTATGCCGGGAGACAGCGCTGAAAACCTGAACAAGGTCGTTCAGATCCTCCCTTCCGGAAGAAGCAGTGATCAGGATTGGTGCGCTCCACAGTTCAGGCCGAACAGCAGCCTTTGTAGAAGACTTGTAATGCAGTAACGACAGCACTGTATGTTTTCCTATTAGCATTATACAGAAGCGCAGAATTATTCTTTTATTTTGTTTATTTACCATATGCTGCGTTGGGGATGATTTATGTGATTTATCGTATATTTATCATATCAGCTAGTGTCCGCAAGATATCCACCAATCGAGCAACGTCACCTCCTTTTCCGGAACTTTTCTTATTTAATGCCTCTCTGCTCAATCCTAATGAGAACCATTGCCCCAGTGGAAAATTTATTTTCTTCCTACGCAAGGCTGCCAAGTTCATTTTTTGAACTCCTGGCAAACAAGAAATGTTTTTCAATGCTATCGCTCTAGGATGAGCCCGTTCGCTGCATCAGTGTCTTGGTGTGGTGGCAAACAGTCAACGAACGCCATTGCTTATCGAACACAAAATTTGGGCGCTTTCTGGAATGTGTATTGCCTTTATTAGTTTTTTTTTTTTTTTACATTGTGCCTGCTTGCACGCTCTCCCTTTTCCGATCTTTCTGCTTTCAGTCTTGTTGTGACGCCTGAAGCAAATTGTTGCAGCAAAAAAAAATCTGATGAAAAAAAAAAACGCGTACAACGTTGTGTTATGAGACGCCGCATGTACTGACGAACAAAGCGTCCCGAACTTGTAGACAGTTGTTAGTCGATACAATAAACACTGTTATTCCTTAGAATGCACTTATTATTGAGATGTTGTTTTCCGTATTTCACGCGAAATTCTCTGTACAGGTCGCAGCGTGGGATGGGGTCGCATACTCGGGGGGCTCGAAAAGAACACAGCTTTCTGAACAAGTCTTTAGTGTAGACAACACAGTAAACTGAATACAGTGAAAAAGGTCTAAAAATCACTGCTTAGTCTCAACGCATCCTTCCACAAAGAAAATTTTCAATTTTACGAAGCTAACGAATGTGTGAAAAGGACAGCATGGAGATGTCTTTAAATCTCAATGTGAGAGTGAAAAATGAGAGGTAAGGTTGTCTATACTTCCAACCTGCCTGAATGCCAAAACGAACTAAGGTACGTATTAATGCCGTAGGCATTTGTCTGTACCCGAGTAAGTCGTTTCTTTGCTCTTGACCTTTAACTTACTTTTAACGCGGGTTTGCATAATCAGCTCACATTGTCCTTCCTGTGGTAGCAGGACCGCCGCGACCTTTATACAGCATCGGTGTAAATTGAAACTCAGTTTAATCCGGTTTACGCAATCCGCCCACTTGGCGCTGAATGTTCGGCGACTACGCCTCCACACTCTCACAACAGTGTTCACAAAACAAGAAAAAAAAACAGGAGGAATTCATGTCGGCACAGAAGCTCAGCTGTGTAGTATGGTACTGAAGCAACTGATGGCTTTTCTGCAGCGCCAAATCACAACGCTGACGAGACTTAATTGCAATCATACGTGCAAACAATTATTTTGCAATTGCATTTCTCCGCGATAAGGCCCACCGGGGCTCTTTCCCCTACATCGCTTACTATTATCGTATTTCTGGGCAGCGGCGTTTGTGCATTGCAATTTTTGTCGCTGTGCAGCAAATGCGGCTAAAATTTAAATAGCGCCGCCGCGGTGGCCCAGTGGTTACGGCGCTCGGCTGCTGACCCAAAATACGCGGGTTCGATCCCGGCCGCGGCAGCCGAATTTCGATGGAGGCGAAATTCTAGAGGCCCGTGTACTGTGCGATGTCAGTGCACGTTAAAGAACCCCAGGTGGCAGAAATTATTCCGGAGCCCTTCACTACGGCGTCCCTCATAGCCTCAGTCGCTTTGGAACGTTAAAAACCAAGGAACCAATAAACTATACTAAACTTGAAATACATGCTACAAATACAAATACTAAATACTAATACAAATACAAAATCCGAATACAAGAACGAATGCAAAATGCAAGCGGCTTAACCGGTAGCGTTGGTTGCCGTCAGCAGAAAGAAAGAACGAAGGAAAGAAGAAAAGAAAGGAAGAAGAAAGAAGGAAAGAAAGAAGTAAGAAAGAAAGGAAAGAAGGAAAGAAGGAAAGAAAGGAAAGAAGGAAAGAAAGGAAATCGCTTACGGGAATTTAACGCGTTGCCACAAATACAAAAGGCTGCTTTGCGTGTTGGCTTTTCTTTCTCGCTTGGCGACAGACATCAAACGGCAGCTCATACATTATTTCAGTTCATGCACTGAGTTCCCATTCAGCAAACCTCTAACTTGGCGAATCTTCTTGAGATGCATTTCACTCACATTTCGAAGCGTAATTTTTAGCATCTTGTGCAGATTTCGCGTGGTCGTGCATATATAGTTATGGTTTTATATATTTTTATACTACAGCTCGCACCCGGACTGCATCCAGGTAAGCTTTGCAGCGTGAACGCCAAAGTGTTGTCGCGAAGCATGGACGAAAAACTGGGTGAAAATCCGGCGTGCAACCTTCGACTTCCTTCCTGCTCAACAAATAGGCGCAGAAGATGGTAAGATGCAAACCTGTCAGACGGCTTCTCTCAGAGTCGCTGCTTCTTCAGGCCCTGCGGTATCATAGGCGTTAGAGATACAAATAACGCAAATCGAAGTTTACTTATTTTATTGATTTCTGTAGTAAGGAAGTGCTGTTCACGGAAACAAGCAGGTAGAGGTCAGCTATTGAAGTGGCGATACCAAGTATGGTGTTGAATTTAACGCGCGCCTTACTCAACAGTGAGTCTACTTTCAGTATCAATTTCATTTTGATATTTGACCACAAAGCACGTTCTCTGTTTCGTGCCAGACAAGGCGACTTTAGCGAGAGGCACGCGTGACTCCGCTACTCATTCTGAAGGCACCTTTTCTGAATGAATCAAGCCCCGCCAGATGTCTAGCTCTGCCAGGCTCAAACTACACGCAGCCATAAGTTTACCAGGCCTCCCACCGCTCTAAGGTCTGCGACCATAGCATAGGTCGCTTAATGATTCTGCACAACACTACACAGTCATACCTCACCCCACTTCCCGAACATACCTTAGATCACCTTCTTGGCAAAACACATCCAGCGATGCGCCTTCATATTTGCAAATGATGCCTCAAATGGATTTCGCCTGATATTTGTTATGAGCAACAGCGTGTTAATGGTGCTTGTGAGCTCGAAAACTACAAGCACGAGCTCTTCGTTGCAATATAAGAATGCGAAGCAGTGAAGACCTCTTGCACAAAACTGAAAATGCAGTTGAGTGTTTCTCGGTAGTACATAAGCTTAGTGCTCATTAGCCCAATACTCCCACGCGGTATGCACTTGCTCTGAGACTATAAATGGGATTATTGTTGCCTTGGGATGACTGAACATAACCGTTGCATGCAGCCTATGGGGCCTGCAGTATGAATCTTATTTTAGCAAAACATAAGTGGTTTTGCAGATCTGGACCACGAGATGGGAATAAATAAAATAATAATAATTGGGTGTAGCGCATTTTTCAGGTATTCTGAGATGATTTTGAATGGCAGTTCACCAATATCCGTGAAGAGAAAAGTATGGGATAAATGAGATTATTGTTGCCTTGGGATGACTGAACGTAACCGTTGCATGCAGCCTATGGGGCCTGCAGTATGAATCTTATTTTAGCAAAACATAAGTGGTTTTGCAGATCTGGACCACGAGATGGGAATAAATAAAATAATAATAATTGGGTGTAGCGCATTTTTCAGGTATTCTGAGATGATTTTGAATGGCAGTTCACCAATATCCGTGAAGAGAAAAGTATGGGATAAATGGGATTATTGTTGCCTTGGGATGACTGAACATAACCGTTGCATGCAGCCTATGGGGCCTGTAGTATGAATCTTATTTTAGCAAAACATAAGTGGTTTTGCAGATCTGGACCACGAGATGGAAATAAATAATAATAATTGGGTGTAGCGCATTTTTCAGGTATTCTGAGATGATTTTGAATGGCAGTTCACCAATATCCGTGAAGAGAAAAGTATGGGATAAATGGGATTATTGTTGCCTTGGGATGACTGAACATAACCGTTGCATGCAGCCTATGGGGCCTGTAGTATGAATCTTATTTTAGCAAAACATAAGTGGTTTTGCAGATCTGGACCACGAGATGGAAATAAATAATAATAATTGGGTGTAGCGCATTTTTCAGGTATTCTGAGATGATTTTGAATGGCAGTTCACCAATATCCGTGAAGAGAAAAGTATACAACAGATGTGTCTTACCGGTACTCGCCTATGGGGCAGAAATATAAAGGCTAACGAAAATTATTGATTTTAAATTGAGAACAACGCAACGTGCTATGGAAAGGAAAAAAATGATAGGTGTAACGTTAAAAGACAATAAGATAACGGAGTGGGTCAGGAAATAAACTTGTGTTAACGACATCGTAGTTGAAATCAAGAAGAAATGGGCTCAGACAGGGCATGTAATTCGAAGGAAAGATAACTATTGGTCGTCAAGGGTAACGGAGTGGATTCCAAGAGAAGGCAAGCGCAGCAGGGGGCGAAAGAAAGTTAGGTGGGTGGATTATATTAAGAGTCCTGCGGGGATACGGTGGCCGCGGCTGGAACAGGAAAGGGTTAATAGGAGATAAATAGGGGAGGTCTTCGTCCTGCAGTGGGCGTAGTCAGGCTGATGATGATGCTGGTGAAGTGGTTTTTCACCGCAAAGTCTATTACAACCATAGCAAAGCCTATATCAACCAGTAAATCTGTGGCCACAGTATTGCAAATCTATGATCTACATCTGATGTAGCTTCAGCCCAAGCAAGCTAAAGCGCCGTTCCGCAACCTCCTCCTGCAATGATGTTGGCAGCATCGACGCATTGCTTACTGCTTCACGTACCTTCGGCCACATACTCCGCTAAGTGCGAGCTTCTACCGCACCACCGGCAAGTACAGAGTATCAAAACGTATCAATCTTAGTGCATCCTGCGCACACCATCACGATTTAACGAAAGACCCCGTGAGGCCCAACGTAAGTCGAGAATGCGCTGCCCTTCCTCGGCCTGCAGCGCAGGTTTACACCTTCGGGACCTCTGGGACATCCGACCTCCAATTAACAACTCACGGTCCAGCGGACGAGCCGGTCAACGGGCAGCGCAAGGCAATAATAGAGAGAGAGAGAGAAAGGAGGAGGGAATGAACTTTAACACTAAGCTGTACTCGAGGCGTGAGAGAAGATCGCTGGCGGAAATGTTTAAAAGCTGCGAAAGTGCCGCCATACATCTTGTAACGTATACGGGCGACTAAGCGCCAGGAGCTGTGAAAACTCTGCAGAATATAGCCGAAGCTGTTGGGGCGCAGAAAGACAGTGTGCGAACATGCAGCGGCAACTCTTTCCCGGTTGGGGGGTTTCCGAAGAGAAGACCACACGAGCACATTCTAATTTGGGCCGTGTCGCGTCCCGTTTCTCAAAAGGCGAAGTAATCACTCAGGGCGAGTTTAATGTGGCCTGTAATTAAAGCGAGAGATCGCGCACTTGTTTCTCGACTTTGCTTCTTTTTTTACGTGGTTGGCTTGCGTAGTACTTCAGCAGGAAGAGGAGGGAGCCGTGGACAGTGCTTTGCGCGAGCCACTTAACGCCTCGCCAGTTTTAATAGCCCTGCTTCAGGAGACACTGGTCCTCCACGTGTTGACGGCGAGACGAGGAGCTCAAATTAAATTTCGATCCAGGCTTGCGAGTGCGTAACTTCCCCACTTTACAGGTCTGAAGTTGGCCTGCTATGAAAACAAGCGCTGGAGTGGTGTTCGGCAGAACTAAAAAGAAGGAAGGGTTCATGTTATTAATGTGCGGACCATATGCGTGTGCGAATGCGTTCGTGGTAATAGAGAAAAGGAGGTAGAATGAGGCCGGATTTCTGCGGTAATGTGACGAGAGAATTCTAAGCCTAAACTAAGATGGCCTGAACACACGAATAAGAAGCGCACCGCTGTGCGCATCGTCTCCCTAGTGCTAAATATCAAATAAAAGTGAGGCCCCATTATATGCGATTGCATAGAAGCGTCAGCAGTGCAAAAAGTTGGTGGAGACCGCCTGGCTTTGTCCAGAAAAATTCTGATTGGCTGGCTTGCAGTGACATCATCAGTTACGCCACCAGAGCAAATAAATCCTATTGGCTAGAGAGACGTGACGTCACAGCCCGGCAGTGACCTCACGAAATCGGAAATGACGTTTCCACCTGCCAAACATGGCAGGTGGCGTATGGGAAGAGCTCGGGAAGACCGACCTGGGTCTCACAAGTT
Organism: Amblyomma mixtum; assembly: GCF_055824585.1. Classification (NCBI taxonomy): domain Eukaryota; kingdom Metazoa; phylum Arthropoda; class Arachnida; order Ixodida; family Ixodidae; genus Amblyomma; species Amblyomma mixtum. The sequence continues at coordinate 251,520,440 of NC_143013.1, forward strand.
CCATCAATCACTTCCGGCAAAGGTATCAACAACTTTAAATGCTATCGCAATGCAAACACGTGATGAAAATAGGTGTCCTTGTGTTTTATGCAACGAACGGATCAGAGTGTCCTGGGGGAAATAGCGGGGTGAGCTGAACGGACGGTGGTCACGTCTGACAGGTGGCGAGGCGAAACCAATGTTCAGTTGTCCCTGCCTCCCTCAGAAGCTGCACATTCGGAAGTTCAGAGCTTATGGACTCAAAGTGTGAGCTAAAGCGAACCATTTGTACAATCACAGCATCTCTAAAACTTTGGACTTTCCATATCAACACGCCGGCAATGCGCTAGCAAGAACTGATGGGAATAAGACGGATTAAAAAGAAAACTACCACCGCTGTATGCCTCTAGTTGGGTTTGAGAGCAGCAGGTTCGAAGTTGAGTTGAAATCAATTTCCTTCCTTACAAAGAAGGAACCGCGACTAAAAGCTTCGGCAGTAATTTGGCAGAAGGTCCCGGCTCCTCTACATACTGACAGTTGTTGTGACTGTACTTCGGACCACGTGGGCCCGATCAAGCAGCTACCGTGAACAATCAACAAGGCCGACGACCTCGCGACGACCATGGGAAGTGGGATGCTTGGAATGCCCTCCGAGCCTCAGCGGATTAGTGTAGCAAGAATGCCAGGGGCCATTGTCAGAAATAACCCCAGCGAAATTCCTTGAGCGGAGGTGACCACTATAGAGGCGAAGGCCGGGGACGCGCCGGAGTTATTGTCCGAGCGACCACACCAAGGCGACGAGCCGGCGCCGGCCACGCTGGCGGATAATTGAAGAATTCTGTGTCCCCGACTCGCGTTCTGGGCATTCGGCGGGGAAGCAAGTTTATTCACCTGCTGGAGGACTTCGGGAGATTCCTATCCCGCAGCGCTGGATGAGTCAGCATCTCCCCCTCTCATCGACCCAGCTGCGAGAGAGAGTGAAAAAGCTCGCACCTGCCCAGCCATGGGCGGTAACAAGAACGTCCCCTTCGGTCCATCGGATTGGACAGTGCTCGTCGACCATTATTCCCCAGCCAGGGATCTGGGGAAACCGAACGATATTTAACTCGGCCGTAGCGTGGCCGAGAGAAGCCTGCTAGCTCCAGTCGACTACGGTTGACGAAGACGTTCCCCTTCCACTGAGAGCCATTCTCAGTCCCGCTCTATGTAAATAATGTAAATAATCATGTAACCCTGTAAATACAGTTTTTTCCTTCACTTCCCCTACTCCCCGTCTCCGGCCCACGTTTCCTTCCTCCTTCGGCAATGCGGCGGTGATCCTGGATCCGATGCCTGGTGGGACACGCTTCTAGCATCGACAAACATATCAACTGGTTGGCAGCGGCGGGATCTTCCACGCTTGGTCCTGGCTTCAGCAGTGGTGAGCGCTTGACTTTCTTTAAGAATCTGCCAGGCTTGATAACTCTGGAAATTTATCACTACCTGTAGATTGTTTTTCTGCACGTGCTCGCTTAAGCATTTCACGTAGCAGCTTATTTTATGAAAGTCCTCGTTCGGAAGTTGCCATGGATTTGAGCAAACTAAAAAAGCCAGAGTTGATGTTGCTGTGTGAAAAGCTGGGTATTGAGGCCAGGAAAAGTCACAGAAAGCCGCAGCTGATTGAGGCTATTAAGGAATCTGGTGCTAAGGAGCAGGGTGACAAAATTTGGGAGACCTGGGAAGTCATTCAGGAGGGAATCAGGAACGCTAAGGAGGAGGCCGACAGGGTTGAAAAAGAACGCAAGGAGGAGTCCGACAGGGTTGAAAAAGAACGCCTTTACCGCAAGGAAGCCGCTAAGAAGGAGGCTGACAGAATTGAAAAAGAGCGCAAGGAGAAGGTCGAGAGGGTTGAAAAAGAATGGCAGGAGCAATGCCGTAAGAGACTCGCTGAGCTCGAGGAACTACGTAAACAAGAACAGCAGGAGCTCATACGTACGACTCAGTTTCTCAGACAGCGAAGGGCCCGAGATCGGTTGCGGACTTTTCAGAGAGGCGAGAGCTTCAGAACGTTCCTCGCGAATTTTGAACAGGTATGTGCGGAGGAGGAACTAGATCAGGGCGAATGGTCAATGATGTTGCTGGCCATCCTTCCTTGCGATGTCAGCGCCGTATTAGCGCGACTGTCCGATGAGGATGCCAGAAACTACGACAAAGCCAAAAGTGCCCTCTTCCGATACTTCGGAATTCGCGTACAGACCGAGTCTAAAAGCCGATGTGATAGCAGCGGGCCGCGCTCCCATCAGTGCGTCAGTGACCAGCCAAAGAGCCTCGCTTGGTCAGCTACGCACAATGTAGTTGCTCAGAAGAACAGTGGCAGTCGGGAAGTTGATGTGATAATCTGCGGCACAGAGCGTCGTTGTCAGTCACCTGACAGCGACCGTGGAGCTCCAAGCCAGAGCGCGGCGTTAGCTGAAAAGCGCGATGCCGCGCAGATTACCCTTGCAACCAAGAAAGGCGTAGGCGCAGCGCAAAAATGTAGTCCTCCAGAAAGCAGTCGCGCGTTGAAAGCGGCAACTGCAAGTTCTATTCTAAGCGAGGAATGCGCCTCAGCGCTGCCTCGAAACGATCAGTTCAACGATGAGGGAACGACAGCCGCTCGCGACCAAACACCCGAAAATGAGTTATGCTCCAATGAAACCAGTGTTGTCTTTGCCTATTGCCCGCGTCGCGATCGAGAGCCCGCTCGGGGTGCGTCTGACCGGGGCAGCCGTCTCCCAAAACCTGCCTAAGCAGCATCCCTCGATTTTCTCAAATCGCTTGGATATGCTGCCCAAAGAAAAAGGCCTTTGTTTTGGAGATAATGCTGCGCAGGTCCTTACCATTTCGAAGGCTCGTGAGGTCGCGGCGCCAGCAGAGCACGTGGTTGAAGAGGGCAAACCTCAACCTGTAAGCCCGAAGCCTGTAAATTCTCACGGTGATGAGCTAGAGGAGGCTTTGTTACAAACAGACGATGAGACGAACGCCGGCGACTTAAGCCGTGACGGCTCCGCGCTACCTAATGACGAGCCAGCCCAGGACTTACTCACTACTAGCACAGGGGTAAAGAGTACCGACAGTAGTGCAGGCTATAGTGAGTCTTCCGAAGCAGGCGCAAGTGATGAGCTGGGGCTAGGTGGGGAACTGAAAAAGAATCTAGCATTGTCCCACTCAGATGGCTTTCTCGAACTCCTTCGTGTGGACAGAGAAACGTTCACCGCTGAGCAAGAGAAAGACCAGACTCTACGAAACTTGAGTCACCAAAGTGACATGGGTGTGTCACGGAAGAACATACCTTTCCAGCTCCGTTCTGGCTTGCTGTACCGCCAGTATAAGGATAGGAAAGGTATCCAACACGACCCACTTATTGCCCGCGTCGCGATCGAGAGCCCGCTCGAGCTGCGTCTGACCGAGGCAGCCGTCTCCCAAGACCTGCCTATGCAGCATCCCTCGATTTTCCCAAATCGCTTGGATATGCTGCCCAAAGAAAAGGGCCTTAGTCTTGGAGATAACGCTGCGCAGGTCCTCACCAGTTCGAAGGCTCCAGAATTCGCAGCGCCAGCAGAGCACGTAGTTAACGAGGGCAAACATGACCCAGTAAGCGTGATAAACTCTCACGGTAGTGAGCCAGAGCAGGCTGGATCACAAATTGGAAATGAGGCGAACGCCGACGACTTAACCTGTGACGGTTCCGCGATGGCTAGTGACGCGCCCCGCAAACCAACAGCTAGGGTTTCCACAGAGCGGCAGCGTATAGAGGTGGCCAAACGGGGAATGTTAATGAAGGGGAAAGTGCAGCCCTTGTTAACTGCTCGACTGAAATCCGAACCGCGTAGCCGCCCCAATTTGGCACCTCGGTGCTCAAGAGTTCGCACCCGCCCCGTGGGAACACAAGCCAAGAGAACGCAACTCGCGAACCCAATCCGAGAGAGACGGATACGCTGGCACGGCATTCGCACTCGTTCGCTCCCTTCTCGCATTCTGCTTTCTGAGCGTCAGCTAAACTTCAGAACCGCGAGACTTGGACGAAGAACAGTGCAGGGTCCCAAGCTGAAGTTCCTAGCCTTGTGTAATTTTGCACCTGCTAGAGTAGCTATCGGACCGCGGCCGCGCAGGGGGCGGCTGAAGAATAGGAACCAGTAAATTCCTCTAATCGTAACGTTGTTTCTGGACGGTTTCGAGGAATAATCCTATTCAGTTTATTGCTTGTTTCTTTTTGTTCATTTAACTCTCCTGTACAGAAATGCAAGCTGGAATTCCTAGCATTATGCAATGTCTCATCTGCTAAAGCAGCTGTCGGACCGCGGCCGCGCAAGGGGCGGATATGACGCATAATCTCATGTTGAGTTTAATGCTTGTTTTTTGTCTTTTCTTCATTACACTCTCCTATGCGAAACGAGAGCGAAATTTTGGAGCTTGGCATTGCGGGACTCAGTTCACATGCGTTGCCGAAAGGTGCGAGTAATGGCAACGCTGATGGCCTCAGCCGAAGCTTTCCCGTGTAATGCCCTTTCCTGACTCCCCGGACGTTAATCCGCTATGCAAATTTGTATTTTGTTTTTTGCTTTAGCGGGAATCATTTTTGTCTGTTTTGTATGTGTTCAGCAGCTCCACCTTCCCTTTGTGCTCTCACGGGCGGTGGCTTTCTGTGACATAAACCGTGCTACGGCACCCCCCCCCCCAAAAAAAATTTTAGGAAATTTTTCCCTTTTGGCTAAACAAGCTCTGTGTATTCTGGTTTGGTCAAACTTGGAAACTTTCGGAGGAGGACGTAAATTTCACGCGACAGCTCATTTTCTCTAAACAGACTTTGTCGACCGAAAAAAGCTTGGCGGTTCTTGAAGTCGGTTTGGCGCTTTCTGCTTGTTGGGCTTTGGACTTTGCTGGTTGAGACCGTTACAGTTGTCAACGAAGCAAGAAGAACCTTTGGGCCCAGCTGTGACCAAAAGCCGAACGGACACAACTCCAGGTCTCTGCGCGCAGCAGCGTTGGCTGCAACCACTACGAGACCTCTTCGGGCGGCGGACGTGCTGTTGTGACTGTACTTCGGACCACGTGGGCCCGATCAAGCAGCTACCATGAACAATCAACAAGGCCGACGACCTCGCGACGACCATGGGAAGTGGGATGCTTGGAATGCCCTCCGAGCCTCAGCGGATTAGTGTAGCAAGAATGCCAGGGGCCATTGTCAGAAATAACCCCAGCGAAATTCCTTGAGCGGAGGTGACCACTATAGAGGCGAAGGCCGGGGACGCGCCGGAGTTATTGTCCGAGCGACCACACCAAGGCGACGAGCCGGCGCCGGCCACGCTGGCGGATAATTGAAGAATTCTGTGTCCCCGACTCGCGTTCTGGGCATTCGGCGGGGAAGCAAGTTTATTCACCTGCTGGAGGACTTCGGGAGATTCCTATCCCGCAGCGCTGGATGAGTCAGCATCTCCCCCTCTCATCGACCCAGCTGCGAGAGAGAGTGAAAAAGCTCGCACCTGCCCAGCCATGGGCGGTAACAAGAACGTCCCCTTCGGTCCATCGGATTGGACAGTGCTCGTCGACCATTATTCCCCAGCCAGGGATCTGGGGAAACCGAACGATATTTAACTCGGCCGTGAGCGTGGCCGAGAGAAGCCTGCTAGCTCCAGTCGACTACGGTTGACGAAGACGTTCCCCTTCCACTGAGAGCCATTATCAGTCCCGCTCTATGTAAATAATGTAAATAATCATGTAACCCTGTAAATACAGTTTTTTCCTTCACTTCCCCTACTCCCCGTCTCCGGCCCACGTTTCCTTCCTCCTTCGGCAATGCGGCGGTGATCCTGGATCCGATGCCTGGTGGGACACGCTTCTAGCATCGACAAACATATCACAGTGCAGAAGGAAGATGGGGGTTGCACATCATTAAGTAAGGTTACAAATGCAAAACAAAACATGCTATCTGTTTTTTCCTCCCGAGTAATTCTAAAGTTAAACAAAATGCTAATCACTTCAGAAAATTTAGTCAAATGAAGTAATTTTAAGCTCACATACACACATCATGAAGTAATAACACGAACAGAAATCATATGCAACGTGAGGATAAAGTCACAGATAATAATTCAAAATGCAAATCGCAAAGAAAGGGCACAAAGAATGAACAAAAATTGCACATGTCCCGGGCTCGGAAATTCTCAAGGACAGAAATTTTACCAGCAGTAATGCAAAATGCCTTTTTTTTTCCTATCTGCAGGGAATATCAAGATTATCGTGGTGCAATTCGTTTAGCAAACTGATTAGGCTATAACATAGAAAATGATTCATTTGAGCGACCAAATTCAATCACTCTGCCTACATGCTCGTCAGTTCACTTGCTGATGAGACAAACTTGTCAGCCGACGCATAAAGTGCTTACGGAGTAGATTAAAAGGGGCGAAATTCGAAGCGGTCACTTTTTCGGCCTCCGTTTATACATGCGACCACTAAACCGAATTTGACGTTGAATGTTATTGTTTTGTTTTTTTATCGGCGCTGTTTCATATAACTTGGCCCTAAAGATTTCTGGCATTCTCAACAGACAGAAAACATTACAGCCCGCCGCGATGGCTCGGCGTTCGGCTGCTGAACAAAAAACGTGGGTTCGATCCCGGCCGCGGCGGTAGAATTTCGATGGAGATGAAATTCTAGAGGTCCGTGAACTGTGCGATGTCAGTGCACGTTAAAGAACCCCAGTTGGTCGAAATTTCCCGAGCCCTTCACTAAGGCGTCCCTCATAGCCTGAGTCGTTTTGGGACGTTAAGCCAACACCATTACAGAAAACGTTTTAAATACGGGGGCTTATGGGAACTGTTTTCTAACAGAGTTTTCATGCCTACGAATTTGTTACGAATGCTTGTGAAAGCAACGACGCTAAACACGTGCTCGAAATAGAACACTTAGCGGCATCTTTTCATTCTAGTCCTCCGTATGTGCTTGTACGTATGCTTTCGGTTTTAATGGGTTTAACGTCCCGAAGCGACTAAGGCTATGAGGGACGCCGTATGAAGGGCTCCGGTAATTTCGACCCCCTGGGGTTCTATAACATGCACTGACATCGCACAGTACACAGGCCTCTTTAATTTAGCCTTCATCGAAATGTCATCGCAGCGGCCGGGATCGAACCCGCTTCCTTTGGGTTTGTGCTTGCATATATGCGTGCGCTCGCACATGTGTGAGTGTGTGTACTTTCTTTAAATTTCATACCCGAGGTTTCAGTTAATCATCTTGGGTCGCAACATCTTTACTTAGGTTGGTTCACTGCTGCACAAAGTGCTCTACAAAGCTGCTACGATAGAAAGAAATCGAGCGTTCGATGGAGACAGGCGTACACTCAGATTGAAAAGTCGCGACGCAATCATAGCCATACTGGAGCACATTTCTCTTGCCATGCACGGGCTCTTTTCTGTGTGGCTAAACAGGGCGAAATAATGTAGCCATCCCACCAGGTAATCTCGCTGTGGTTGCCACCTGTGCAATCTGTGAGGGCGTTCATTTCCCGCAGAACCTGAACAGCTTGAGAATCTTTAAGCAAACAGCAAGAAATAAAATTGCTTTGTGTCTTTTCCAAGCCCGGCAGTGCCACCGCTTCCCTCCGTCACTCCCTTCTCCCAACCGACCAAGGCAGCTCAGCGGCTACGGAGTTATGCAGCTTAGTCCTGTTTCGCGGGGTCGAATCCCTGCCGCAGCGGTGGCAATTGTGCAGCTGGAAACACGCCCATGTAGTGTTCGGTGGCAGCGCGCGTTAAAGAGCCCCAGGTGGCGGATCTTCAACTTGAGCCCTCCGTTACAGTGTCTCTCATAGCACAAATGCGGTTTCGGGACGTTAAACCCCGCTTACCGTGCTATACCATACCGTTGCTCGCCCCGCATTGTCATGTCATGTCGTGCCATGCTATACCATACCATACCATACCATACCATACCATACCATACCATACCATACCATACCATACCATACCATACCATACCATACTACTCCCTGCCATATCATACCACACCCTACTGTACCATACAATACCATACCATACCCTACCATATCATACCACGCCCTACCGTACCATACAATACATACCATACTATACCATACCTCACCGTACCATACCCTACGATACTATGTCGTACCATACCATACGTTATCCGTACTGTTTCATACTACAGCTGAACTTGAACCTCGTTATAACGAAGTTGAAGAGGTCCGCCGATTATTTCGTTAGAGCCGTAGCTTCGTTATAGCCTGATCTGATCGAGCTTCCGAAAGGAATCATCCTTCCTTCGCTATATCCATTATTTTGTTATGAACTGTTTCGTTATAACGAGGTTCGACTGTGTCATTCCACATCATATCACACCGTCTCGTACCATACCATAAGATACTACACCATATGACTGCTCGCACCGCAAGTTCGCACATGCTGACAGGGCGGAACGAATAAATATGTCCTGCCCTGCACCGAGATGGAAGTTCAGCTGTTACGAAGGGCAGAGGATAGAGGACAGAGTTTACGCACAGTCGCGCCATCTGCTGGCGCACCAGGCTACGTGAGACATTCAAGAAGCCGGGAATGAGATGAAGAAGCGCATACCAAATGGAGCGCGATGATCACTGCCGTCTGACAGGCACGACCGCCGAAAGTGGCCTGTCAAATATTCGGGGAGTCCCAGGCGCCTGTCAAAAGAAGCGCCTCGACTCGAAGCGGAAGCTTACATATTTACGAGGCGTCCCCTCCTCGGATTTCTCAAATGAAATCTTGGATTCCACCACGTCAGTTTCCTAGCAAAAACTGCGGCTGCCCCGACCTGTCAGGGCGCCGAAAAATGACCTATAATACAACGCTAAATCTACGGACAAACAACTGGCTTAAAGCGCAAGGTTCATTGAGTGTTGAGAGCACGAGGCACTGCGTTCGCAGGCGCTGAATTAAGACGTAGAAACGCACCAGCCACACTGTGTTTTGTCTCTTGGTGGTTAAGCGGTGGCAAATCAGTGCTATAATATATGCCCCATGACGTTGCAGATGCACGTGACTGGCGTGTGTGCTGTCTCCGACGCCTATAGGGGAGATGGCGGTAAACAGCGTCGTTTTGTTTTCAAGCTTAGAATGCTTACACCTACAAGGCGCAAGCCAACTTTGACGTTTGGTTCCTTCCGAATCGCAGTCAACAAGCAACTAAGCAGCACTAAAAAGAAGAAGCTTCTGCCGCTCAATACCAGGCTAACACACATTCTGCATTCGAAGAATCTAAAACTCATATCGTCACGCAATCTGCATTAGAAAATTTGCGTGTTCTGTGCCGCAGTAGCCGGAAAGGCGTGATGAAATGTAAAATGGTGTCTAAAGCAAGTAAAGCGAGTGTAAAAATTAAATGGACCTTAAAATGATTTCGATGGACATATTCTAGGGCAAAAGATCTGTAGAGGTAGTCTTTGTGCGTATTCGAGTCGTTATTGAAAGCTCTGCGCGGGCCCTATAATTTAGAAATAATTTTTTAAAATCTCTACTCATCGTAGGTGAGCATTGTGGGTGAGCCGGTTCGCTCAGACTGCCCACTGACGTCTTGAGTTAATGGGTTAACATCCATGGGTATTAACCCATTAACGCTATCAGGTCATACCCTTAAGGTGGAGCTTATGTGTACTCACCAGTTTGTTTCCCGTGCGGTGTATGCATCATCGCACTATTCTCAAAAGACGGGTGCTTCGGTATCACTCATTTTATTCTTCTAACCCAGTTATTTTTTTCCGCCTTCGGCAGTTGTCAATACCACTTCCTCTTCTTCTGCTCTTCTGACTGCTTTTTTTGAATTTTTGAAATCACTCTACTTTCAGCAAATATCTTCTAGCCTACCACCCTTTCACACTTACTCCTTTCTTTCTTTCTTTCTTTCTTTCTTTCTTTATTTCTTTCTTTCTTTCTTTCTTTCTTTCTTTCTTTCTTTCTTTCCTTCTTCCTTTCTTCCTTTCTTCCTTTCTTTCTTTCTTTCTTCCTTTCTTTCCTTCTTTCTTTCCCTTTTTCCATATTTTTCTCTCTTTCTTTATTTCTATCCATTCTTTCTTTTTTTTGCTCCTCTCTTTCTGTGTGCTATCGACAGCAAAAGTTTCCTGAATGCGTGTTCTCAGAAATAAAGTTATTGTAACGCTGCCTGGCCACTCGCTTGGTACTGTTACCAGCGGATGGAGCCAGCGCGTCCCCCTCGGACCCTCAGACACTTCAGGCTATTGGGTTGCATGACTGCCTAAGAATAAATTTTTCCTGGACACCGCATCGCCCAAACTTTTGTTGCCGGTATCACAGCAAGAAAGGTGCTATAATTTCGTCTAAATAGGTCGTTTTCTAAACAAATAACTAGTATTTTATTTTCTTTTCTTTTATCAAAGAATTCATATTTCCTGCTTATGAAAGATACGTTTGGAAGGCGCCTTCTAGTAGACACCCTAAGCAAAAAAAAAAGTGCTTTATAAGTGGGATTGACAGCCAAGACCAAGACGTGCGACACCAAGGCTTGAGGTTTGGGTTTATTGAAATCGCTCTTGGACTGCATCGATTCTAATAAATTAAAATTTTAAATAAATTTAATACAAGTTAATAATATTTCAATACAATTTAATAAATTGTCTATATCTGAATGTCCTTTATTGAATCAGAAACTTCTTCAGCACCCTTCGGAATACTCTTTCAGAAGTGTAATGAACATCAGCATCATCATCATCAGCCTGACTACTCCCACTGAACATACCACATGAACATGAACTTATCACAATTAAAACTGCTGCGCGAGCAAGACCTTCCGCAAATAAACGCATGACTCCTTCAGTGTTTGTCTGCGCTTCACTGCGTGTTACGCTTGATTGGCAGTGAAGATGCCTGGCTCTGTTGAGGTTCACGACTCGTTTCACGTATTAATTCTAGATATCATGATGCGTACAATAAAAATAAATGATCACACTTTGCCATTAAGCTCATTTAGTTTACCAGAGCGCTGTACCAGAGCGGCATAGCATGAGTGCTTTAATTTACCCGTTACCGGAAATGCTAGCGATAGAAGGCTAATAGAGTTTCAGGGCGCTCTTCTTTGGAATTCTATAGGAGCAGACATGAAAGCAGCACGCAATTTTTCCATGACGTTGGAGCTATTCTTGTTTAGTGTATAAGCAGTATAGCCCAGCAAATAGTTACCTATGACTTGATGTTACCCTCTGTAGACTTAGCGCATGGATGCTATAATGTCTGCATTTTGTTTTTGTTTTTCATACCCAACAATGCCGGACAAAAGCTTTTTTGATCGAAAAACCGTTTATGAACGCAATTTTTTTATATACTGTAGAATCTCACTATAGAAATCAATATACCCGTAGATCACCCGACGCCAGTCTCGTATTTTTTTTATTAACGTTTTTGCTATGCTCACTGAGTTTCGTTCCCTAATGGTTTTCTATGCCAGCCTTAACTGTTCGATGCGATCGATGAAACACTTCAAAAGAAAAATTTTGCTGAATATCAGAAGAATGTACCATTACCTTCAATATTTCCATTGCAGCATCTTACAATTTTCAAATTTTTTGCCGGAAAATCTTGCACATGGAAAATTAGACGCAGACACTGAAAGCAATGAGATAAGTTCGAGGGGAGTTGAGCAGAAACTGTAATCAATTTCCTACAGCGTTAACTGCGTAAAAAAGCTGAATGAATTACTTGAACTTAACGTTGTGGTTTTGAACCGTTAGTGGTATTCATATCACGCTTTCATCACGTCCCTTTTCAGAAGCTCTTCACAATTGTTCCCTTGCATCGCCCGCTACAAGTCTGATAACTGCTCTTAGATTTCCTTGACAACCAATGCCTTCAGTATTTTCGGCTTACAGCCCTCGGATTACATGAAGCTTTAATTACATTCGTGAATGCTGTACCAAAGAAACGAGAAGACAGACGCATTGGCAGCTGGATCAAAACAGGCAACAACCGAAGCATTAAAACGTATAGTTGTAGCAACTGTGGCAGCAATTGTGGCAGCCATTATTATAAGCCGCCTGTGAGACCACCCGAGGCAGGGAAGCTATGAAGATATACTCTCACCACATGCCTTGTAGCCGACACTTTCTCGAATCATCTGCTCGCACTACTCAGCAGCGGCTTTCTGCTGTTGAACAAGCCGAGGTGCGTCACCGGCACGCCGTTTGGTTTACGATTTATTTCACTCTGCATCTGCAAAAAAACAAAAAAACTCGGTGCACATAGATCAGAGGCGTTGCCAGGATTTGAGTTTCGGTGTCTGAACACCCCCCGAAATTTTCTAGGCGCTGCATCCCCCTCCTCCCCCTACACCCCTCCTTTCGTCCTTTTTTTCGCCCATGCTATTTACACACCGCATCGATATATTAAAATGTGAAAAGTGTTGGTTTGTTGACAAAAAATGGTTCATCTTCTAAACACCAGATGGCACCACTAAGCTGAAGTTATCGTTGCGTCTCCGTTTGCATGCGCTGAACTAAAACTGCGGATGCAACAGTGTATATTCCCGCAAAACGCTTGCATTTAGCGTATGTACGCGTTTGGACGAAGACAGCTATCAACAACATGTCCGGATAAACACCTAAGCTAACTGAAAATGCTTTTGTCCCTTAACTCAACATTTAGGTCCGCAGCAACACGCAGATCCACAACATGCAACCCAACATGCTGATCCACTGCGCTTGCGCGCTAGTTCCCCAGGCGCCCGCGAGAGGCGCTCCGCGGAGAGCAGGCCTAGAGTTCCTGTATATGCTACCAAAGGTAGCAGAGTTGCGCGTCTGTTTTCCCTCGCCGCTCCGAACGCCATTCGCCGAGAGGCGGTCACATGATTTTCGTGACGTCGTGTGGTCTACCCTCCGCGGAGAAGCTGACTTCAAAGGTGCAGCGCCGAGCGAGCTGTCAGCTCGACGCCTCATGTGTGCCCGCGCCGTCGGCTACATTCATTTGTTTTCCGTGCACACCTGTGGCGTCAGGTTTGGTGTTCTGAAGTGGCAGTGACGGATGCACTCGTCAGCTATGACTGGGTGCAGTGCGCCAAACTGCAGCAATCGCACAGGGAAACGGCAAAGCGTTTTACGCAGTGCCATGTGGAAGGTCGGCGGCCGAAGTGCGTCGGCGCCTCAAGTGGCTCTTGAGAATGAACCTCTCCTGTTTGCGGCTTTGAAAGGCTTACAGTACTGATGAATAAATAAAAATTTCTAACATGTTTCACGATCTACCAGTGCCATCACAACCAACATTTGCCTGTTTCGACAGCGAGATCAGAATTGTATTGGTAAAAACATTTTTCATCTGTCGACATTTATTTACCTTGAACAAATCACTAGTTTTTTTTCTAACTTACACGCATTATCAAATAAGGAACAGGCAACGAAAATCTTGTTTGTCTATATCTTTCACTTAGTGTCCTTTTATGGATACTAGTTTGAGCCTATACCTGTCCCTCGAAGCAGTATTTGTAGCATATCACTGCATTAAAATTGTACAGAATTTACAGTCTGCATCTGCAACTCTTTGGCCCTTCACTAGGGCAGGCTCTGCTTACTCTACTGCGGCTTCGAGCCTTCTGTATTGATGGTTCGAGGTGAAATATAAGGGACAATGAATGTTCAAGATGCAAATTCCATGCAAAGTTTTGCTACATTTCGATGCCAGTCTCACCTGCATAAATATTTAATTTGCCTATGCAGCCGCTGCGGTGGCTTAGTGGTTATAGCTCTTGGCTGCTGACCCGAATGACGCGGGTTCGATCCCGGCCGCGGCTGTCGAATTTCGATGGAGCCGAAATTCTAGAGGCCATGTACTGTTCCCTGTCACAGCCTGAGTCGCTTTGGGCAGTTAAACCCCCCTAAACCATTTGTCTGCCTACGCTATAAAGTATTGTTCTTAGTAAAAATGCCCATAAAACCATCTAAAAAAGGATTAAGTGAGAGTTGTGACGATAGGATAGGCAAAAATGGCATGTAAACAAGTGTGCAAATCTTGATGCCGCGAATAATTTCAGCTAGAAGACAGCAAATCAGCCAATAACCCCGGCTTTAAAAAAATCCAGGAGTCGCGAAATGTTTTGATACTGCGAACTAAGCCGAATCTACGAAGAAGAAGTACAAAAATGCAAAGCGGAACATTAAATTAGTTTTTCCGAGCAATAAGGATGAAGCAGGCACGAAAACTTACCACAGTAATCAACAACTATTGCAATTTAATAACTAAGGTGAAACGATAGTGCTTTTCGATAAAAAATGAGGAAAGTTAAATAAGATCTACGTGTAAGAGTACTTTCAAGGTCCTTTAAAGATCCGAACTATCACTGCATTTAGCAACGGGGTACATTTTGTGAAATGTGTTGGGCAAGCAATTGAGTGTTAATTTTTTCGTTATGTCAGACTCGCCTCGTTCAATGCATTCCCATTGCTTTAGTCTGCTTGCCTACAACAAGTTGCACAATTATTTTAATGTGGTTCTAGAGAGATGCGTTTTCGTATTTTCCGCGCATAACTCGTACAGAACACACGGCTGTGCTAGTTGTGAAAAAAAGTAATTCATCGCTATACTCTTTTTGTTCTTAAGACGTGCACGCAGGAAGACAGGATGGGACAGACGCTGTCTCAACTGGAACGGAACTGCTTGTTCTTCTGAAATTACTAGTTCCAGAAAGAAAAAAAAACTCGCAGGCCGTTGCGTCTTTTTTCGTCAGTTTGTCATGATTACGATTCGCTGTTAACCTTTGGCGATTTTTTTTCGTGCTGTATGCACACCCTCGGCAAATCACAGATTAGTTTTCAGCGTTACGTTTAGAAACTTGCCATCAAGTCAATCTATTTAAAGGAGAAAAAAAAAATCCCAAGCGCCCTACACAGCGAGCTACGCAGCCCCTGTACGTACGAGAAGTGGCTTTCCCGCACAGCTTAGAACATGATGGCAGACCTTCGCGCAACTCTGCTCCCTGCGGGAGCATATACAGGAACTCTAAGCAGGCCATAAGTTCAGCTTACTCGGATATCATTTTTGATTCTGACGCAACCACGGAATATTGCACGATACTCTTATTAACATATGGATGGGAATGGTCTACCTACCGGTGTGAAGCAAAATGTTGCTTATAATGTTTTTCCCCCGGTGGGGGACCTGCTGATATGATCATTGGTATACTGCTGTACCTTTCGATACGCTAAAATTGCGTTCATAAACAACACTTCAGGTTGAAAAAATACTTAAGAGAGTTAGCTACGGGAACTTCAAGTGGCTAAATTGGTGTGCTCAGCAAACGTAGAAAAGACCAAATCCAAACATCTGCGGATGTTTTCTTTCCGGAAACATCCCCTCTAAGACACAAGCAGCGCCATCTACCTCATGGATTTTGCAGTGCTATTACGATTTGCAGCCACATTTGTTATATTGGACATATTTCTTCGTTATATACGTTAATAAATTTTATAAACCTGTGCGTCACAACTCGACGAATCTTTGGACACCATTCGGAACCCCCTGCGACAAGCGGTTCGGCTGTATTGACCGTCTCATTGTCCACGGAATGCACGGTTTGGGGGCGGAAAGGTCGTCGTTGCGAATCCCACACATATTTTTGGCTTCATCTCAATTAGTAATTTTATTCTAAGGAACATGCCAAGTCATTTGACACCACTTGGAGCATTCTGCGTCAAACGGGTGGCCCCCAAATTTTATGCAAACGGTGGTCACGAGGAGGGGGAGGGGTACCCACTTCGATGGCCGCTATACTGGCACATATATATAAGACCGAAAATATAAGTATCAAATGAGGTTCTACACGCCCATTTTTTGCTATGTTCTATATTGTGGTCACGTGCTTACAGTTTTGGACAATTTGACCCCCATTGCAGAGATACGTAAGTAGTAAGAGCTAACGCTCTTTTTATTGGATGATGATTCTTGGTCAACAACACCCCCGATGGGACCCGAAGCGCAACATACTGCACACATATCCAGGCTATGGTGAGTATTTTCTTGCACCGGGACCCAGGCTACAACAGACGGAAAAGCTGTAAGCGGCTTTCTTATTCGGCACCTTTAGCAGTTAAAAGCAAGCGTTCAAAGCAGGAAAGCACTAAACGAAGCGGTATGAACACCGTTTTTTTTTTCTTTATTGCCTGGCTTTGGCTCATGACATTGCACAACAAAAATACACATAACGCTATATACATACGACACTGTCGTGGTCAGCCAGCACGAGACTGGCTTCGTCAGCTTAAAATTCCCGCAACATACACAACGGCTCTAGTCTTGAGAGCCACTCGGGAGGCTCCGCAGCTGCTTTTTGGATTGCAAGAAACCAGTCCATACTTTCCCGAAAATAAATTCGGGCCGGTCGTGCGTCTTTGTCACAATGGTAGACCAAAGGTAGCAGAGTTGCGCGTCTGTTTTCCCTCTCCGCTCCGAACGCCATTCGCCGAGAGGCGGTCACATGATTTTCGTGACGTCGTGTGTTCAACCCTCCGCGGAGAAGCTGACTTTACAGGTGCAGCGCCGAGCGAGCTGTCAGCTCGACGCCTCATGTGTGCCCGCGCCGTCGGCTACATTCATTTGTTTTCCGTGCACACCTGTGGCGTCAGGTTTGGTGTTCTGAAGTGGCAGTGACGGATGCACTCGTCAGCTATGACTGGGTGCAGTGCGCCAAACTGCAGCAATCGCACAGGGAAACGGCAAAGCGTTTTACGCAGTGCCATGTGGAAGGTCGGCGGCCGAAGTGCGTCGGCGCCTCAAGTGGCTCTTGAGAATGAACCTCTCCTGTTTGCGGCTTTGAAAGGCTTACAGTACTGATGAATAAATAAAAATTTCTAACATGTTTCACGATCTACCAGTGCCATCACAACTCTAAGCAGGCCTAGAGTTCCTGTAACTCTAAGCAGGCCTAGGGTGCCTCGATGCCAGCGCCGCCGTCGAGGCACCCTAAGCAGGCCGCGGAGAGCAGGCCGCGCAGAGCGGTGTTCAAGGTAGAAGTGGACGACCGTGTACATATAACGAAACAACACTTCGGCTTTACTAAAGCAGAAAAATGACTAAGATATTGTTTGGCGTAGGCTCTCTTTATTTCCTTTACCGGCGTCGTAAGACGCTCCCTGCAAAATATATCTGACTACGCCCCTGGCGTAGACAGTTTAACTGAGTGCGAGAATCCAGCCCCACTATTCCAACATAGCAAGTTTTGTTCGGCAGACAAGTTCAGCTTACTCGGATATCATTTTTGATTCTGACGCAACCACGGAATATTGCACGATACTCTTATTAACATATGGATGGGAATGGTCTACCTACCGGTGTGAAGCAAAATGTTGCTTATAATGTTTTTCCCCCGGTGGGGGACCTGCTGATATGATCATTGGTATAATGCTGTACCTTTCGATACGCTAAAATTGCGTTCATAAACAACACTTCAGGTTGAAAAAATACTTAAGAGAGTTAGCTACGGGAACTTCAAGTGGCTAAATTGGTGTGCTCAGCAAACGTAGAAAAGACCAAATCCAAACATCTGCGGATGTTTTCTTTCCGGAAACATCCCCTCTAAGACACAAGCAGCGCCATCTACCTCATGGATTTTGCAGTGCTATTACGATTTGCAGCCACATTTGTTATATTGGACATATTTCTTCGTTATATACGTTAATAAATTTTATAAACCTGTGCGTCACAACTCGACGAATCTTTGGACACCATTCGGAACCCCCTGCGACAAGCGGTTCGGCTGTATTGACCGTCTCATTGTCCACGGAATGCACGGTTTGGGGGCGGAAAGGTCGTCGTTGCGAATCCCACACATATTTTTGGCTTCATCTCAATTAGTAATTTTATTCTAAGGAACATGCCAAGTCATTTGACACCACTTGGAGCATTCTGCGTCAAACGGGTGGCCCCCAAATTTTATGCAAACGGTGGTCACGAGGAGGGGGAGGGGTACCCACTTCGATGGCCGCTATACTGGCACATATATATAAGACCGAAAATATAAGTATCAAATGAGGTTCTACACGCCCATTTTTTGCTATGTTCTATATTGTGGTCACGTGCTTACAGTTTTGGACAATTTGACCCCCATTGCAGAGATACGTAAGTAGTAAGAGCTAACGCTCTTTTTATTGGATGATGATTCTTGGTCAACAACGCCCCCGATGGGACCCGAAGCGCAACATACTGCACACATATCCAGGCTATGGTGAGTATTTTCTTGCACCGGGACCCAGGCTACAACAGACGGAAAAGCTGTAAGAGGCTTTCTTATTCGGCACCTTTAGCAGTTAAAAGCAAGCGTTCAAAGCAGGAAAGCACTAAACGAAGCGGTATGAACACCGTTTTTTTTTTCTTTATTGCCTGGCTTTGGCTCATGACATTGCACAACAAAAATACACATAACGCTATATACATACGACACTGTCGTGGTCAGCCAGCACGAGACTGGCTTCGTCAGCTTAAAATTCCCGCAACATACACAACGGCTCTAGTCTTGAGAGCCACTCGGGAGGCTCCGCAGCTGCTTTTTGGATTGCAAGAAACCAGTCCATACTTTCCCGAAAATAAATTCGGGCCGGTCGTGCGTCTTTGTCACAATGGTAGCCTGCCGTTCTGGAGCGCCATATACAGTGGAAACCCAAGAGCATTATGAGATCAAAAGGTGCCCCATCCTCATTATCAGTGCTTAAATAGCGAATTCCGTGCGCGTCAAGTGGTAGCTCTTTCTTTATGGTCCTTTGTAACACGTCCCAAAAATAAACCCCTTCCCAGCAATGCAAAAAAACATGGTCTATTGTTTCAGGCTGTTTACAAATTAAGCAGTTCGATCCCCACGGTAAAAAGAAATCCTTTCCCTCTAGAAACTTTTTAACTGGTAGCTTAACTGTGTGTAACTTAAAAAAGAAAGTCTTTCGTTACTTGGTTTGGCTGCCAACGGTGGCATTGCTGCGAGGTGCAGAGTATGGTAAGCCAATAATGCTGATTGCTTCCTATGCACGGGTTGGCTTCAACATAAGCTGACAAACGTATTCGAGCAAGACGGTGGTTCGAGGATTGGAAGCACTAGTGGGCGCGTCCTACACGCAGCTCTCTCTCTCTCTCTCCCTCTGGTGAGAAAATATTCTTTTGCGCCATCTTTTCCTCTCCCGTTTACCGCTTTTGCGCCAGTCTTGAGTAAATTTATTTCCCCCTCCCCTACGTTTGCTGCCTTGGTCTAAGAACATTGCTGCAGTTACTGGTCTGCCCACCTATCTTCAGCTGATAATACAGGGCTTATCTATCCGTGTATTTCCCCCATGCGCGCTGCTTGTGGAAGAGCACAGGCTGCACAGCCTTTCTGAGCTGCGCATGGAGCTGCGCTCAAAGCCGCTTGCGGCATCTTTCGGCAGCGGAGAGCTAGCAGCACATCGCCAGTTGCTAGACTCCCGGGGAGGTGGCGCTGACATCGTTTTCTTACCCTTAACTCTATGTTTTTATCCTAGCAGAAGTTCTTTTTGACGATAGCAGGTGGGCAGCTAAGGCGTTTAAATACTTGTACAGAGCGTTGAATTAGTAGCGGAGAGTGACTACAAAACTAACCAGTGAGTAAGCAGGAAAACAGGACGGAGAATTAAAGAGTTAACTTTAAGCTCCGGATCAAAAACACAGAGGTTAAAAATTGGATTAACTTAAAGCAAAAAAATGAATCTCTATAGGAGGGCGCTGCTGCTTAAAGAAAAAACAACAGAAGTTTGTAGCGATAGGCCATGGTCCGCGGCATCCTATTACTCCGCTCAGCAATCAGAACAGCAATCGAAATCAGCTTTTTGATGTTTGGCAATATCAAACATGCTAGGGGCATCAAAATTCTTGAGCTTATATTTTTTTCTGGTGATTACCTTTTTTTTCAGGAGACGAGAAAAGAACAATAAAATAAGGACTGCATTTTTCCACGTAGGAATTTTGTGCGGCGGTTATTGCAGACATAAGTTGTGTGCGACCACAGACCTGGGGTAGAAAATGGAAAATACAAGTAAGGAAGGAATCTATCTAAGATAACTGAAGAGGCAGCGCCCTTATCTTTGACTACCGATTATGACGTTTGAAAACGCGAAGCTACAAAACGATATTTAACCGAGGAGGTAACACGTGTGCAGCATGCGCCTTTCGATTTGGGGGCGTCTTTCTCTGTAAACACCAGATGGCGCCACCACGCTCGTCCCACCCTCCCTCCCTTCCATCCATCCATACGGCGCAGACGATTACAGGTTTGCATCATGGGCGGCTAGCAATAGAAGTACCATTGTTAAACTTACTACGAGACAATAGTTACCGCATTACTGAACCTCTTCGCGCAGTTTCACCGCGAACGAGCCAGCGGTAGAGGCGGTAAAATATTTAAAAGCCTTCACAATAAATACGCGCAATACTCGCTAAAGAAAAAGCAATACCGAATATAGCAACACCCCACCCAGCCCTTGTTTTCTGCGTTACTCTAAGCAGCTTATTTATTAACTAGTTTATTTATTCATTGATTCATTTTTGTTTGTTTATTTATTATCGTATGTTCTACTGCATTACCAAAAACAGCATTTTTGTAGTGGGGGAATACAGAAAAAGAAACAAGAACAAACAGGAGGAGGAGGAAAGGCAGGGAGGTTAGCCTGTGGAGGAAACCAGTTTGCTACCCTGCATTGGGGGAAAGGGATGAGGGGATATAATGGTGAGGGGGGGGGGGGGGGGGGGGGAAGGGAGTGATGAGAAAAAGCAGAAGGCGAAAAGGCTTTTGCAACGCCTAAACATAAACAAAGAACAGCGTGAACAAAGAACGTCGTCAGCAAAAATCATAATTCTATAAATCATAATACACTAATAGCAAACAGCCTCAAATCGCCAATATTAATCACTTCGAAAAGAAACGGAAGTCAACAGGACAAATAGCAGAACAGTAATCATCCATGAACAGTGAGGATTGAGGTAAATGTTATCGGAGATTGCTTTAGAACTTCGTCGTTAGTTAGCTGATTGCACTCCTTCATAGGAAAAGAAGATGAACTTACTTAGAGTAGTTGTTTTTATACGCGAGAGAGAGAAAAGGTGTTATTGCGAGACTGTGACGTTTCTTTATAGACTAACGGGTGGATAAAGATATTACACCGTCAAGATTATTCTTAAAATGACCTTTGGCTAATTGGTACAAGAATGTTCGTCGAGGAACACGATTCCTTTTCCTTACGGATACCAAACCAGTTTTGTTTAATAGGTCGCTTGCTGATATGCGCCCATAGCTTTTACAAACAAACGAACAGCTTTTTTGCCCTTTTCCAATTGTATTTATGTTCGTATTTGGAAAGACACCCCAAATTATTGCAGCGGAATTCAACATTGGAAGGACGATATGGGTTTGTGATCTAGGAGGCAGTAATGGGTGGCGGAGAGTTTTAGTTCGCTGTAAGAAAAAGTTTACGGTCTGCAATGTTTGTTACTTGGTCAGTGTGCTTACTTCTCTGATACTCGTATGAGCCACTCAGATACAGTGTGGAATTTTGGAGTGAATGATGTTATCAAAGCACTGACGAAAAATAAGGAGGGTCTTATTTCGAGTTATTCGCATGTAAACTGTGTTTGCGAAGTTAATAGGCACCGGCCAGGCATTAACCACGTGTAAACACTCGGGAAGCATTGTTTAGAATTAGCTGATTTGATGTACTTTTAATTTATGGCTAAAGCACGCCATCATACGCGCATAGCTTAATGTGAACGAGAGTGTCTTACGACAGATCTTACAATCTCTTTAATATAAATGTTAAACAAGCAACAAACCCAGAGAGACGCCAGAGTCAATAGGAACAGTTCGAAAGGCATGATCACCAATAATCACATATTTATTTATTTATTTATTTATTTATTTATTTATTTATTTATTTATTTATTTATTTATTTATTTATTTATTTATTTATTTATTTATTTATTTATTTATTTATTGTACCCTCAGGGCCATAGGCATTACAGAGGGGAGTGGGTTAATTAGGATAAAGAACAATGAATACAATACAGTGAAAACAGGTAGTACAGAATAAATTTTCTCCAAAATTAAAACAAACAACATTCACAAAGCGTAAATAACATAAAATCAATGTACATAACACAGTGGAAACAGATATTACACATGAATCAACTTCTTTCAGAATAAACAATGTTAGCTATTGCGTCGTGAAAGGTTTTGTTATCTGCAATGGCTGCAATATCGGGGGGAAGGCGGTTCCATTCCACAGATGTGCGAGGAAGATATGAGTGAAAAGAAGATTTGGTGTGGCATGTTGGGATGCCAACCTTGTGGCGGTGATCGATGCGACGTGAAATGTATTCTGGGGGTGATATGAAATAGTCGTGAAGCGTAACGTGATGATATAGCTTGTGAAATAGTGTTAGGCGACCAACTTTACGGCGAGATTGTAACGGTGGGAGTGACACGTTAGATTTCATGGCTGTGATGCTTGCCGTACGGTTGTAATTTGAAAGAATGAAGCGAACGGAATTATTTTGGACTAGTTCCAAGGAATATACAAGGTTATCATGTGTAGGGTCCCATATTGATGCTACGTATTCTAGTTTAGGACGTATAAGTGTTTTATAGAGTATAAGCTTAAGAGATGAGGGAGCGGCTGAGAAATTGCGACGTAAGTACCCTAACATGCGGTTAGCGTTATTAATAACGTAGTCAATATGAATAGACCATGTTAAATTTTGAGTGATATGAATACCTAGGTACTTGTATATTTTTACCCAATCAAGAGGAGTGCCGTTAAGATAATATGAAGGAAGAGCGTTAGGTGCACGGGAAACACGAAAAGCTTTACATTTATTAATGTTTAATTCCATATTCCATGTAGTGCACCAGTCTGACACCAAATTGAGGTCTGTCTGGAGAGTGTCAGTATCGTTAACGTTATTTATTTCCCGAAATATTACACAATCGTCAGCAAAAAGGTGAATGTTGGAAGATATGGCAGAAGGAAGGTCATTAATATAGATTAAGAATAGGAGTGGTCCAAGGACCGATCCCTGTGGAACACCAGATAGCACGTTAGCAATCGGTGAATTAGTGTTATTTGCATGCACAAATTGTCAACGGTTAAGAAGGAAAGATTTAATCCAGTCGAAGACGTTAGGATTGAGATTAAGATGGCTCAATTTATGTAGCAGCAATTTATGACATACTTTGTCAAAGGCTTTGGAAAAATCCAAAAAAATGCAGTCAGCACAGGATGAGTTGTCAAGTATGCGGTATAGCTTATCAGTGAAGGCAAGTAATTGAGTTTCACACGAGTATGTTTGACGAAAACCATGTTGCGCAGGTGTGAAAAATGACTGCAAGGTGAAAAACGTAGCGCAAAGAGACGAGGACACAGAAAGACGGACAACACACGGCGCTAGACAACACACTAGCGCCGTGTGTTGTCCGTCTTTCTGTGTCCTCGTCTCTTTGCGCTACGTTTTTCACCTTGCAGTTATGAACCAACAAGCCCAAGCATATACCCTTGTGAAAAATGAATTCTCATCGAGAAAGGTAACGACATGCTTGAAAATGATATGTTCTAGTAATTTGCAGCATGTGCTAGTGAGCGAAATGGGACGAAAGTTTTGAGGGGAGTGCTTACCACCGGACTTGTGAAGTGGAACCACCTTCCCAATTTTCCAGTCGTTAGGAAGGCTTGCTGTGTCGAGTGACTGTTGAAAAAGTTTGGTTAGTATAACTGAACTATAAGCACAAGTATTTTTTAGAAATTTAGCGCTAATCGCATCAGAACCAGGTGAAGAATCATTTTTCAGGGATTGAATTAATTTGGCTATGCCAGGTGGATCGATAGTTATAGGTGACATTGTCGGGAACCTGTGGTGCTGTATGTGAGGCAGATTAACGCTTGAAATGGAGGAAAAGCTTTCAACGAATGTGTTATTCAGCACGGAGGCACAAAGATCACTGGGGATATGGTTACCGGAGGCATCTTGTAGTCTAATTAATGGGTCGTTCTCAGGGTGTATAACGCGCCAGAATTTCTTAACACTCGTTTTCAAAATAGTTGGTAATGTGGCAGACAAAAAGGTATTCTTTGTTTGTTTAATCGCGTTGACGTAAGCGTCGGAAGCAGACTTGTACTTCGCCCATCGCGCGTTAGATGGTGAAAGCTTCGCGCGGCGGTATAAACGTTTCTTTTTGTTAGATAATCGTTTGATGTGAGAGTTGTGCCAAGGTGCTTGTGGATTAGAGGTGACGATGCGCTTAGGGATATACTTATCAGTTAGTTCGTGAATCTTCGTTTTGAATGATATCCAGTTTTCTTCGACAGAGTAGTAGTCGGAGTTAGCAATAAAGTAATCAACAAATATGCCCAGTTCATTGTTAATAGCGGCAAAGTTGGCGCGTTTGTAATCTAGAATGATCTTTTTTATTTTGCTCGGTTTTGGGCGTGGTATATTAATGCAAAAATTGAGCAGAACGTGATCACTGATGCCTGGAAGATATGTTATATCAGTAGCTAACTCTGGATTAGTTGCTAGAATTAGATCAAGAGTGTTCGAAGCGTTATTCACTGTCCTTGTGGCTTTTGTTACTAACTGAGTTAGCGAAAACATGGCGCATAGTTCTAAGAATTCTTTAGCTTGATACGAAGGGGAAGATAAAGAAGGCTGCTGAGCAGTCCATGAAATAGTTGGAAAATTAAAGTCTCCAAGTAGAAAAAGTGGTGATGAAGGAAATCGTCCGCGAACAAGATTTATAGCATCGTGAAGTTCGTTAGTGAATGTAGACGAATAAGAAGGAGAACGGTAGCAGACGCCAATAATCAGTTTAAGATGACCTATCACTATTGACGCAAATATTAGTTCTAATTCGCTGAAGACTTGGATACATGAAGATGGAATGTCTTTAGAAATAGCAAGTAAGGCAGCGCCGCCACGTTTGGCTATTCTATCGCAACGATATACCGAGTACCGATGAGCGTTTTGGAAGATTTCGGAATCCGATACATGCGTTGGGAGCCAGGTTTCGGTTAGCACTATAATGTCAGCTGAGCATGTGTCTATGGCAGAAGATAAAGAAGTATGCTTGTTAAGTAGGCTCCTGACGTTAGTATAAAGAACTGATATCGACGATGGCAACTGTCCACTACCCCTCGCGATTCCCTACGGTGAAGCGGAAGATCCAGCCACAGAATCCAATCTAGACGATTCGCCACGTGCCACGATTTCTTCAACAGTGTCCTTGGTAGGGTTATACATGAAGCATTTTTTATTGATATGCAGTTTGTTATAGCGTATCTTAAAAGAGCGAGGGTCAGCGTGAATATTACCAAATTCAAAAAGTTTTTTCCGAGCCTGGCGCGTAGCCGGTGAGAAATCTTCACTGATTGTGATGTTATCCGTTTTAAATTGGTTACGAAGGGTTAATACCTTGTCTTTCATTTTAGTGTCCGAAAATTTGGCTATGATTGGTCGACACTTCTCATCTGAAAAAACGCCCAGGCGATGTGCACGTTGAATTGAACTGGAGGGGCATACTTCGACAATCTTAGTCAAGGCTTCCAGGAGTTTCGATTCAGTGTCTGCCCAAGTCTCTTCCTCATCGGGTATACCCCTAAATATTAGATTTTCACGTCGCGATCTATCTTCGGCTTCATCTAGGCGAGACTGCAGCAAATCATTTCGAGTACGTTGGTCTTCTACAGATTTCTTTAAAGATGAGAGCTCCTGATCCATGTCGTCGATTTTCTTTCCCTTTTCCTCGAGTTCATCAAGCCTCTTGTGCACGCCAGCTAACTTTGATTCAATGTTCTTCTGACTATTCCTAATGTCTTTAATATCAGCTGCTAATTCGACCTGATCTTTAGAGCTTTGCAGCGTACGAGAATGTACATCCTTAAGCAGCTTAAACATAACTTTCATTTGTTCAGACGGATTGTCTGGCAGGTTGTCTATGTCAAGGGAGCGAATCATAGGACCCGGGTTAGATTCAATGTCGCCAGAGCGCAAAAGCAGAGAAATCATTGAAAAGCATTCACAAGCAACATCAAAGCACACCCGCGGGCACGGGAACAGACGTAAACAGCGATCGTCGCTTTTTCTAGCGTGCAAAGAATAGTGCGTACAAACCTGCACGGTAAAGAAGCGAAGCATTGGAGGTATGCCGATGTCACTGTTCCCGTGCCCACTGAAGGGAAAGCCAGCGTGTTGTCGCTTTAAATCCGGTGTGGGTGGTGATGCCATCGTCGATGACGCTGGACGGGTGTGGACGAGGGATTCGATGAGCAGGAAAGCCTGGCCGGGTGGAAAGCTGAAGTTGTCGGTGAAACGAAGCCCAGATCTTGCAACCACCGTACCAGGGAAAAACGTCGAGTCAGAGCCTGCAGCCGGCGAAGTTGATATGGCGAGCGCCAGCACGGCCTGCACGGTAAAGAAGCGAAGCATTGGAGGTATGCCGATGTCACTGTTCCCGTGCCCACTGAACTTATTATGGTTATTTCTTGTGGTTATTCAAATTTGCTGAAATCTAATTAGTGATTTCGCTTTTTACTGGGCTCTTATCTTTAGAAGCAGCTTTTTGTGACAAAACTTGTCAAACACTTCCGCGAAATTTATAATAATGGTATTTTGTTTGTGGCTATTCTTAATAGAGTTCGAGAGTAATGGGGAGCCTGGTCTGTTTGGAAGCAAGTAGAATAACCTTTCCGGAATTTGTGCTGGAAATTTGCTATGAAATCGAGCTTTTCAAGAAAATCAGAATAATTGATATCCATCGCGCATTTAATTATTTTGCAAGTTTTTATTTAATTACATTCACCAGTAATTAATAATGCACTCTTTTAGTTTTCATGCGCTGGTTGAAATCTGGCCGTCCTTAAGGCACTCGGATCTTCTCCCTCATTTAGAGACCTTCAAACTGGTATAAAGAACTTATTTCACTTATTTACTAATATTATAGTGACACTTAGTTCTACCGAGATCAATATTTCATGAATTTGGCTAAACGCACAGGTTAGCAAAATTCCGCGAGCACTAAAATTTCGCGAACCAGATGTAGCAGGCCCATTCGTTGTCACCTCTCTCCTAGAACAGCAAGTTTCTGGCGCTGCTAATGCAGATACGTGGCTCTTGCTGCCCCTCGAGAAAATTATGATACCAGAACTAAGCGTCATTTGGTTTATTGACAACTTATGGCAATTAGACTAATAATAAATGTATCGAATAAATAATAAGCACTGGAAATAAGCATTGGGAGGGCAATCGCCGTGACAAAGGTCTCCATTTAAAGCACGCAAGCCCAGAAAGTGTAAAACCTTTACACTTACCGCACATAAATAGGCAGCTCTCACGGAGCTTTTATGGCCCCTCTAAACAGTGTCAAGTATACTGGAGGCAAGTTGTTGATAAGCGAAGCTATCTAAATAAGTATAAATCACAAGATAATCGTTATGTGTCGTATACAACATATCAAATTTTCCTGTGCCGTTCTGTTAATTGAATACAGGCGTAACTGCCGACGTTAAAGAAGTTAGTGCTGTCTTTCTTCAAATTTTACATGTTACTCCCTCTTAGACGGATTAAAACCCTTAGCAGTCTAATTGTGGGCCTATAGAATTTTCACTACGACATATGATCGCCCCTTTCGTGCAACACGTGAATTCTTAGCAGAAGACAGAAAGGAAACACAATGATAAATGTTGTTTCTAAGAGAAGAAAGTTTTGGAAATACTTCGAAAGCCTGCCAAATTCCGCGTCCTCAGCCAGGACTTAATCATCCTATTTCGCCAGTTCACTTCGTTCTTGAGGCGAATACAAGAGATTATTCACAAAAGCCATAAAGAGCTATGGTGTCTTTTTCGCTCGTCGCTGGGCTCCAGATATCGTATGTAAAGGGGAGGCGTTCGACATAAGCTGTGAGAAGAATTAAGAGAGCCTTTTCTAGAAGCAACGGCTTGTTTTATTCCGGAATACAACCCTCCAACAGGGTGCATAAGTAGGGCCACCGGACTGTTTACTCCAGCTGCCTTTCGAAACTGTGCTTACAGGCAATTTTTTTTTTCCCCTATTATAGGCTCACATTGTCCAGGAATCATCTGAGAGGCGTGTTTTTCATGCGATGCATGCGATGAGAGAAAACGCAAAAATTTTTGCTTTCTTTTTTCTTCGTCCACGTCCAGTACTTTTGTAGTTTGCTTGGCAGTCAGGAATGTGCTGCTTACTGGTTTCGTGTTCCGCCCACCATAAAAGTAGCGAGGCAACCATAATAATAAGAAGCCCCTGGGTGGTTGACGGCTTGTTAGCTTTTGTGAAGAACAAACACGTATATCAGATGGGAATTACACGCGACTCAGTATTAACTCTGTATGTAGGCTAAATAGTTCTGTGTTTCCACTTTCACTTTTATTTCGCTTTGCGTGTTTCACTGGTTTCATAATGATTTTTTGCTTAACTGACTGTTATAGAGGTCCCAGGCTGTTCATAAAAGAAAAGAATAGAGGAACGCATAAATAATTCCAATATGTCAACTGTCCACCTCTCGAAAATCAACAAACACTTCACTTAACTACCAGCCAGTCTTTCCTTAATAGAGGAGGAGGTGGGCCATTGCAAAACGTCTATACTTTTTAATGGGCCATCAAATAGGATTATGGCACACTTTAGTTTCGTGTTCTACGTTTAACATCCCAAACCGACTCAGGCTATGAGGGACGCCGTAGTGGAGGGCTCCGGATCATTTCGACCACCTGGGGATTTTTAACATGCTCTTACATTGCATAATACACGAAAGTCGTGGGCTCGATCCCGCCTGCGGCGGTCGCATTTAGATGGAGGCAAAATGCTAGAGACCCTTGTACTGTGCACTTCAGTGCATATTAAATAACCCCTTCCCTACGGCATCCTCATAGCCTGGATCGCTTTGAGACGTTAAACCTATAAAATCAAGACAAATTTATAGTTATCCTATTTTATGATCTATTAAAATCTGCGCACATTTTTCAATAGGGATATCTTGTATGTTGAATTTGTTGCCTCAGTGCGCGCATCCGCCAGCGCCTAAGGCGTTCCAGAATTTGTGTGAGGAGTGGACCACGCACCACAGATTTCAAGCTGTCACCCGTGCAGTAATTCATCCCTTTAAGTTTGCTGTTAGTTTTCTCTCTTAATCATAAAAATGATAGAGTCGCCGAAAAGCTTACGTCTGCTGGCTTTGGGCTTTCGCCTGATAAGAATCCACAGGACGGCTGCATGTATGCTGGTTTTAGGATTTCGTTGCGGCGAATTTTTTCCCAGGTGGTACCTCTACTGGCAGCCTGGCACATAACAAGCACAGCGAATCGAAGAGAAGTTCCTGTTCGTTTGCATATCCTACCGACGAAGTATCCTAAACATGGAGCAGAACTGATTAGTTTAATTGTTCTTCAATACCTTCAGTATCTATATTTATGCCACTATAAGAGTAATCGTTTTCAAAAACTGGAAGGTGCACTTAAAGGGACACTGAGGAGAGCACTATTAATATTTTTTTTATAGTAAAATCCGATAGTTCGGCATGTCATGGCTTTGTTGCCACTTGGCCGGCAGCGAAAGATGCATTTATTTCTAAGAAATTTGGATTCGAAGTTGAAAAAGTTTTTCCCGCCGCTCTGATTCAAACTTCGGATTCGTCTATGACGACAGAGGACTAAGAGACGTGAAACATGACGTGCACATGACGTAACGCAGACTCCGTGATTTCTGGCTGCCAGCAGTGCGGCCTAGCAGCAGCCGAAAAGAAAGCTACCGCCGGCCGCACGTTGAAGGCATCTATCGGCTATTGCGGCCGTCGCTACAGTCGCTTCGATTACGTTTGCACTGGCGTTTTGCCAGCGTTACGATGGATCTCGTTCTCGAAGTCGTCAACGAAGTTCTCGCAAATAGACACCTTTAGCATACCGTGTACCTTGTTACCGCTGGCGGAATACCGGGAGCCCGCCTACCGCCGGAAAACAGGAGCTGATTTGTCCCGATGCTTCAGGAGCGCGCGTAGCAGCCGGGCACGTGGCGCCATCTGGCGACGTCAAGGAGATTTGCGCATGCATTGGCTGCGCCTCAGTGATGCATGATTTCTCGGTTCCTGGTGTTGCTAGAACCATTCGTTCTAGCAACACTGTTTTGTTCTATGATCTCATCACGCTTGTACTTGCGAGTTTGGCCTGTGGCGGCGATACCTGTATTTTGGTTCTTGCTCTTTTCTACGTTACAAGAGCTTTGTTGTCAGTATGAGTGGCGTTTTTGTAATCAGGAGCTGGTATTCTGTCGATACAAGCCAACTTCAATTTCTCCTCAGTGTCCCTTTAAGCTTCGCCTTAAGGGTATCACGCGATTGCGTTAATAGGTTAGTGCCCATACATGTAGTGTAGCAGGATTTCCGGGGAAAGTAACTTAACGACAGCTAGCCAAAATGCCGGTCCGAGCTTCGGTCATCCAGCCAGCGATCTCGCGCCGCGCGCTAGCAGAGCGGCGGCCGCCGCTGCTCATCTTCCTCTTTACAATTACCCCCGGGCTGAAGGCGAAGCCATCCTGGCGAGTCAGGGAGACGACAACACACACGGGTCATAGTACGGCTTCAGGCGTGACACATGAACAGTCTCGCGGCTGCGTCGGCGTTGATCTGTGGAGGGTGTCACCGGGTCGACAATGTAGTTGACCGGGGAAGTGCGCTCTACGATGCGGTAAGGTCCGTGGTACTTGGGGAGAAGTTTGGAGGAAAGGCCAGGGGAGGTAGACGGCACGTGAAGCCAGACGAGAGAGCCGGGTAGAAAACTGTCATCAGTGTGGCTTGTGTCGAAACGGAATTTTTGACGCCCCTGCTCGCCGGATGTTAACGACCGAGCGAGCTGACGGCACTCCTCGGCATGCTTGGACGCCTCCGAAATAGTGGTGCACTCAGACACGTCGGGCCGGTAAGGAAGTACTGTGTCGAGTGGTGAGGAAGGTTCTCGCCCGTAGAGGAGAAAAAACGGCGAGAAGCCGGTGGTGGTCTGCGTGGCGGTGTTGTAGGCGTAGGTGATGAACGGCAGGATCCGGTCCCAGTCGGAGTGGTCGGAAGACACGTACATCGACAGCATATCGCCCAAGGTGCGGTTAAACCGTTCCGTCAAACCGTTAGTCTGAGGATGGTAGGCCGTGGCGGTATGGTGAGTGATCTTACACTGTTTGAGAAGAGATTCCACGACCTCGGACAGAAAGACGCGCCCACGGTCGCTCAGCAGTTCCCGGGGCGCTCCATGGCGAAGAATGAAGTGATGCAAGATGAAAGAGGCAACGTGTGGTGCCGTAGCAGCAGGAAGAGCCGCGGTTTCGGCGTAACGCGTGAGGTGGTCGACGGCTACAATAACCCAGCGGTTGCCAGCAGCAGTGTAAGGAAGGGGGCCGTAGATGTCAATCCCAACTCTGTCAAAAGGACGGGAAGGGCAAGGGAGAGGCTGCATCTGGCCGACTGAGTGGTGAGGAGCCGGCTTGCGACGTTGACAGTCAGGGCACGAGCGGACGTATTTGCGGACGTAGGTGGACATACCGCGCCAATAATAGCGGAGACGGAGTCGCGTGTATGTTTTAAAGGCGCCGGCATGAGCAGACTGCGGGTCGTTGTGAAACAGGGCGCAGAATGTCGACCGCAGATGGGCAGGGACGACAAGCAACCACTTCCTGCCGGTAGGGACGTAGTTGCGGCGGTACAATAGACCATCACGAATGGCGAAGTGAGCAGCCTGGCGGCGTAGGGCACGAGGCACGGGTGCCGCCGAGGAATTTGAGAGAAAACTTACAAGCGAAGATATCCAGGGGTCCTTATTTTGCTCGCTGCCCATGGTATCTGTTCAAAATGACAGCGAAGCGCAACCGGTTGGCGAGTGGCAGACAACGTCTGGCGGCAGTGGAGAGCGGGACAATGCGTCGGCGTCGTTATGTTTTCGGCCGGAGCGATAGATGACATGGATATCATACTCCTGTAGGCGTAGGGCCCAGCGAGCGAGGCGGCCTGTAGGGTCTTTCAAGGAGGCCAGCCAGCACAGGGAATGATGGTCCGTGGCGATATCGAAAGGGCGGCCATAAAAGTAAGGGCGAAACTTTCCGATCGCCCAAACAATCGCCAAGCATTCCTTCTCGGTTACTGAGTAGTTGGATTCCGGTTTTGTCAGTGCACGGCTCGCGTAGGCAACGACATACTCGGGAAATCCGGGTTTACGTTGCGTAAGGACAGCGCCGAGGCCAACGCCACTGGCATCGGTGTGAATTTCAGTGGGAGCAGTGGGGTCGAAGTGGCGTAAAATAGGAGGCGCTGTGAGCAGCCGACGTAAGGTGATGAAGGCGTCGTCGCAGTCAGGTGACCAATCGGACAGGTTGTTGGCGCCCCGAAGAAGGTTCGTAAGTGGTGCGATGATAGAGGCGAAATTTCGGACGAACCTTCGGAAATAAGAACACAGGCCGAGAAAGCTGCGAAGTTCCTTCTGAGTCGACGGCTTGGGGAACTCAGCGACGGCACGAAGTTTGGCTGGGTCAGGAAGCACGCCATCCTTAGAGACGACGTGACCTAATATTGTCAGTTGGCGGGCGCCAAAGCGACACTTTTTGAGATTAAGTTGGAGCCCCGCGGCAGTTAAACATGTCAACACGTGCTCCAAGCGGTGAAGGTGCATCTCAAAATCAGGCGCGAAGACGACAATGTCGTCTAAGTAGCACAGGCACGTGGTCCACTTCAGGCCGCGTAAAATGGAGTCCATCATTCGCTCGAAAGTCGCTGGGGCATTACAAAGGCCGAAAGGCATGACGGTAAATTCGTACAGGCCATCTGGTGTAACAAAAGCCGTCTTGGCACGGTCAGCCTCCGCCACAGGGACCTGCCAATACCCCGAACGCAGGTCTAA
Organism: Amblyomma mixtum; assembly: GCF_055824585.1. Lineage (NCBI taxonomy): Eukaryota > Metazoa > Arthropoda > Arachnida > Ixodida > Ixodidae > Amblyomma > Amblyomma mixtum. Next base: position 251,553,340 of record NC_143013.1, read on the forward strand.
AGAAGAAAAGAACTCCGCGCCTTGGAGGCAGTCAAGGGCGTCATCGATTCGCGGCAGCGGGTAAACGTCTTTGCGGGTGATCTTGTTAAGCCGCCGATAATCGACGCAAAATCGTATTGTGCCATCTTTTTTCTTCACCAGAATCACAGGAGAGGCCCATGGATTACTGGATGGTTGAATTACGCCTCGCTGAAGCATGTCGTCCACCTTAGTGTTGATAATCTGGCGTTCGGCAGCCGAAACTCGGTACGGGCGTTGACGAAGCGGCAAGTGGGCTCCGGTGTCGATCTCATGGGTCACGGTAGACGTGCGGCCGAGTCGGTTTTGAGCCACGTCGAAAGAAGAGCGAAACTGCTTCAGTAGGTGAAGTAGTCGGGCGCGTTGCGGTGTGGCAAGACTGGCGTCGACAGAATCGGCAAAGGCATCATCTGTGGCCACAACGGGAGATGCGGGCAAAGTAAGAGAATTAGTAGCAAGAGAACATGATTCGGCGCATCGTTCGGGATCGAGCAAAGAGTCGACGGGCTGAATGTGGCCAAGGCATTCGCCACGGAGAAATATGCAGGGGCTCAAAAAAGGGTTCGAGACCGGGATGAGGCTGCAGCCGTCTTGAACAGTGAGCACAACGAATGGCAGAGGCAGACCGTGTCGAGAGATGAAGACGTCGGATGGTGTAAAGACGACGGCGCCGTCAGATGCGGTGAGGCAGGAGACAGGGACAGGAACAGATGAGCACGGAGGAATCTCGATGTCGTCAGCCACAGACAGTTTGCCCCACGAAGATGACGTATCAGGCGAGGGAGCACTGCACGGAAGAAGTTCGAGCTCTGCACGAGCGCAGTCGATGAGGGCCTCATGTTGGGAAAGAAAGTCCCAACCTAAAATAATGTCATGCGAGCACGATGAGAGAACGACGAATTCAACAGTATATAAGGAACCGTGAATGATGACCCTGGCTGTGCAGGCGGCTAAAGGCGAGATTCGCTGCGCTTAGCTGTATGAAGCGAAAATCCGGATAACGGCGTCGTCACTTTGCGAAGTTTGCGGCACAGTTTCTCATTCATCACAGAAACAGCAGCGCCAGTATCAACAAGCGCCAAGGCGGTGTGGCCCTCCACAGAAACGTCGAGCACATTCGCTGGGGACAAACGAGGCCTTGAACTTGTCGCCGAATACGCAGTTCTTGCCTCGGGAACTGCGGCAACTAGTTTTCCTGGCGCATAGGGGAATGAGGACGCAGTGGCGAAACAGAACGGCGCCGCGGGGATGGCGAACGGCGGCGAGAATACGGGCGGCGATCGGAGGCATCAAGCTGTTCGGCAGCCGACGGACGTGGCGGGGGCTGTGGTGCCGCGTAGACGTAGGTCCTGGGGTCATCCACGGGTGGTGGCACACGGCGCCGGCACAGGCGCGCAACGTGGCCAGGGACACCACATGCATAGCAAATAGGACGGTTGTCACGGGTGCGCCAAGGGTTGACACGAGCAGGAGGTGGTCGGGTTGGAAAGGCAGGCGGCGGCGTCGGAGGATAATACGAGACAAACGGCTCGGCTCTTGGTTTTCGAACGGCGTCAGCGTATGTGAGCGGCGCTGCAGCGGGAACCGGCGGACAAACAGGTGGTAGCGCTTCGGTCACTTGCTCGCGAATCACCGTTTGTAGGGTCGGATCCAGGTTGGAGGGAGGCCCCTGCACGCCGTGAAGAAGTGACAGCTATCGAGCCACCTCCTCACGTACAAAGTCTTTTATCTGGTCAAGTAGCGGGCTGTGAGAGGTTGTCACAGCGAGGCTGGAAAGCGAGTCAGGCTGCACGGAGGGTGGTAGCACCGGAATGCGCTGCTTGCGGAGCTCATCGTAGCTATGACACAGGTTGAATACTTCGGCAACGGTGGTAGGGTTCCGGGCGATAAGCATCTGAAATGTTTCCGTTTCGATGCCTTTCAGGACATGCTTAATCCGGTCCGCCTCGGTCATAGACGAGTCTACCCTTGAACAGAGGTTGATGACATCCTCGATATAACTCATGAACGATTCTCCCTGCAGCTGGGCTCTCACTCGCAGGCGCTGTTCAGCGCGCAGCTTGCATACTGCAGGGCGCCCAAAGATGTCAGAAAAGGCTCTTTTGAAGGCAGACCAGGTGGTAAAGTCTGCTTCATGGTTCCTGTGCCATAGGCTGGCCACGTCCGAGAGGTAAAACACCACGTTGTTCAATTTCATGGCGTCGTCCCACCGGTTGTGGCCGCTTATCCGCTCGTAGGAGGCAAGCCAATCCTCCACGTCGTGATCATCGGACCCGGTAAAAATGGCTGGGTCCCGCTGTCGGAGAGCGCCAGGGTAAACGACGGGCGTAGGCGAAAGGGAAGATGACTGGCTTGCGTCGGTGGACATGGCTGGAGCGATCGTTCTGCTGCGAAGCTCCAGGACGTTGGCCAAAGGCTGTACCCAGAACCTCCACCAAATTGTAGCAGGATTTCCGGGGAAAGTAACTTAACGACAGCTAGCCAAAATGCCGGTCCGAGCTTCGGTCATCCAGCCAGCGATCTCGCGCCGCGCGCTAGCGGAGCGGCGGCCGCCGCTGCTCATCTTCCTCTTTACAGTAGAACTGATCATTCTTGACTTTCCATCTATAATTCGCTGGGAGTCCACATACCATTACTCGCTGAGTGGCGCAGCGGCTATGAGATGAGCCATGGCCCCGGCAGGTGGCAGGTGCTGCCACCGGTGAGGCTTGTGAGACCCAGGTTGCTCCTCCCGAAGAGCATCTCGCTACCACTCATTATTTTAGCTGTCATCGCCAGGGTGGGCAGTTTGCTCGCAATCCTTTGGGCAGGTTACGATGACGTCACAGGTCACTGACCTAGGTGACCGCGTGGGCCACCCTACCCGGTGCCTTTTTCGCTCCCAACACCGACGACGACGCCGACGACCACGGATTTTCTGCAGAACGAGTATGTGCCATCTTTTCAAAGGCTTATAACAACAACAACGGGAGCCTTAACGCTATAGCGTCAAAAGAGCGAGGACCGATGTCCAGTCGAAGTATCGTTCGTTCTTTTTCAGTTTGACTCTTTATCAACGCTCCAAGCTGTCATTAGATCGGCCCGCTAATTTCACTGAAGGTACGCCTAGTAGCTTATCAAACGACGTCGGTAGTGGTACAACCCTTAAAAAGTTTCTTTACACAATCTATAAACTGTCCATAGTTTTCTGTTTATAAAGTCTATAGACTGTCTATAGAGAAATCCTAGAGAACAGTCTGAAGGCAATACAAGTCTTAGACAGTCTATAGACAATGTAAACATGTATGGCCATACACTTTTAGTAGACTTTTGTCTATAAACAGTCTATAGACTATAAATATAGAAAAATAAATATCTATAAGAAGGCAATGGTGGTGTACGATGGGGGGCTAGTTGGAAGTAGACAGGACCGCGCTCGTCCTGTCTACTTCTTCCCTGTGTATCGTCCTTTGCGTGGTTTTCGTTCTTAGGAATGGTGGTAATGGTGGTGTGACACTTTTTTATTAACAGCCTTTATGTTAGGCATTCAATAGGTCCTGGGCCAAGGTGACGAGGGCGCGTTGCAGGTTCAGGTCCAGGAGGCAAGCCAGATGGGCCACGGTGGGGGTGGCGGGAAAGGATAGGCGGGGGACTGGAAGGCTACGTGGCACTGTGTAAGGCAGTGTTCTATGTCTGCATATGTGTGTGGACACTTTGGGCACTGAGGTGTAGAAGTGGATAAAGTTTGGCTGGTGTACGTCGGAGATTAAACTGTATACGGCGAAGAATGCGAGCTTCACTGATCGATAAGGATGAGTGTGGTGGCGGTAAATCAGCTAAGTATAATTTTTGCTGCGTGTAGTATTCGTCGACAGTGTGTCTGTAAGCCCTGACCGCCTGCTCCGTCGGTGGGCTCGTCCATGGGATCCCCGGCGCCCGGTGTACAGTTTCGCAGGCAAGCTGGTGAGCCAGCTCATTGCCGGGGATGCCCATGTGACCAGGGATCCGAGGGCGGCATCTAAGGCCGACCGGGTAGGGAAAGGGAGGGCTCTTTCATGGAAGGCACGCAGAGCTGCCTGCGAGTCTGTATAGACAACGTATTGGGGGGCGGGGGGTAGGGTGGCAAAGTGTGTGATGGCATCGGCGATCCCGTGTATTTCTAGGGCGAGCGTGGAAGGTGGGAAGGTGTATGTACCGGTTGTGTGAGTGCTGGTTGTAGAGAAGCAAGGGTGGAGGAAGAAGGCTGCTGTGGAGCCCGCGGTTTCCGTGAGACAGGCGTCTGTGTAGGCCTCCGCCGCAGCGTCCAAGGGTGGCTTGTGGTTGTATGCGTATGCCTGGCGGCGGCCTGCGTGTTTGTGGGCGGACATGTTGCGTGGAATGGGTGCGAGGCAGAGGTTAGGGGGGTAGATCGGAGACTGCGGTGGGTCTGGGAAAGAGATGGGTGCGTAGGGAGTCTGTGATAATATCCACCGCCCAGCTGATGAACTGGACAGGCGGATGATTTGTCTCTCTCGGTGCAGGTTAAGGAGGGCTGGAAGGGGATGGAAAAGGCCTGTTCTGTACAGGGTGTCTGTAGAAGCCTGAGGGGGGAGCCCTAGTGTTGCTTTGTATAGTGTATTAAGGGCCCGGATTAGTTTGTCTTGCTGTGTACTTGTAACGGTGCAGTAAGGGATATAGTATAAAAATTTGGTCACGGCCAGCGCTTGAGCAAGGCGGTTGGCATGTGTCTCGGAGAGGCCGGCATGTTTTAGGACTATGCGGCGGAGTAAGTGTGTGATTGAGTGGCATGTGCGTATGGACTGATTGATGGCAGAGGTGAAAGTGTTGGAGGTCAGTGGCATACCCAGGATGCGACAGGAGTCGACACGGGGGATGCGTTGTCCGGCTAGGGTGAGGGAGATGGAGGGGTTCATCGTACGTTGATATTTACTGCGTGTTATGAGTAGAAGTTCAGATTTCTCCGGAGCGGGTTGCAGGCCCGCTTGGGAGAGGTGTGAGGAAATGGTGTTAAGTGCCTGTTGGAGTGTAGTTTGGACCTCTCCCGGTGAGCCAGGGGTGACCCACGAGGTGAGATCGTCTGCATAGTAGAGTAAATGAAGGTAGGGAATATCGGCTAGGGCCCGGGCGAGCGGGACCATGCCTAGGTTAAATAGAATGGGAGAGAGAACGGCACCCTGTGGAGTGCCACGAGTGAGTGGAATGGGGTGAGACAGTTTGTCGAGATAGCGGATACGAGCGGAGCGGTGGGAGAGGAAAGCTCTTATGTAGTTGTACATGTTGTGTCCGCATTGCGTGTCAGCTAGTATGGTGAGGATGTGGTCGTGTGATATGTAGTCGAAAGCCTTGCGTATGAAGAAGGCAATGCAGTCTGTAAGAAGTCTATAGACTGTCTATAGGCCATTTTTATAAGGGAAAGCAACCGCTGCTGCTCGAGAGCCGCCGTCTTGAGCCAATGCGAGGGGACACACACGAGATGAGAGCCCTTGGCGGCCTTTGAAATTTGCGCGGTTCAGCAGCCACGCATACGCGGTATCAGATCGCAGCGCTTGGTTCAATCGAGCTGAATGACGTCCGCACGGGGTTGCTCCAGCGCTTCTTGGCTGCCGCCAGATTTCTACAGCCATATTAGATGCTCACGTGCACCTTCCCACGCCACCGTAGATGTCGTGGAACCTGGGACATCTAGTGTGCAGCTTTCTTCTGGTGTAGTGTGCGTGATGCCACGCGCCTCAAATGTGTGTGCTGTCCTTGGCGATATGTGACTCATTAGGCGGCTGGGCAAGGAAATACCATAGCGCATGTGTTGTTCTCAATGCCCACAGCACCGCATTGCTCCCGGCGCAGCAAAGCACGGGATACGCTGGCACATCGGAATGTGGTGCAGAACCTGATACAGCTGGGCTCCAGATACAATGTTCCTTGATGTCTAGTGATGCCCAGCAATTGGCTTATGATACTGTCAATCACGCGAAATCAGTAATCTCATGGTCCGTAATGAAAACATCATCGTTGTTTCTGCGTCATTTTATTTCGAGATCAATGATACTCTCAGTAATAAAATATGAAGTGCACGCGATGTACTTTTATAGAACACGATCTCCTCACTACGAAGTTATTTCATTAAATCTGTTTGGGGTGGATGCGTGCTGTTATGCGTGCTGTTTGTCATATTGTTAGGAACAGCCACGAAAATCAATTCGTCATCCTGATGAAAAATATGGGAGATTATTTTACATAATATAGCAACAATTAACATTAAAGAGGGTGCTCATCGTTTACCTGAATATTTCCGAAAAAAAGTTTGAGACAAGGAAATTTCGTGAATTAAAAAATCTACCACCAGATACGACGCGAACGTGAGCTAATGTGAGGTCCTTCTGCCGTTTCTTTTTCAGCAATATTGCCCGATATAAATCGTGGAATACCGGCAGTACGAGGTAGCGTGCATGCATCGAATTTATAAGGGGGTACGATTAAGAGCTGCATTGCACGACCACCTGCTCTCTTCTCAATTTGATTGCAAAACATTTATTTCGTCAGAAAAGGCAAAATGTAGAGGATCCGTGCTAGGTGGCTATCAGTCCGCGGCTGACAGCGACTTGAGTAGCCCATTCACGGCCCGGGTTTTAAAGCCCGGGTCTGATCTTACCAAAAGAGCCCCCCAATGCTCGATAATAGGAACTTGTATTGGAGACTCTGGTGGCGGCTTTTCTTTACAGTTCCACAATATGTGATCGAAGGTGGCTATTTCGCCACATAGTGTACATTCAGGGTCATAATCACCGGGGTAAAATTCTGATAGTAAGGAGTCATGAATGATCACGTCTTCACTCGCCTCCGGGTGGTCTGCTGCTTCTTATCTACAGATTTGTCTGAAGGGGTAAGATCCTCCTTTCCATTTTAAAATGATTAGTGATGCCGTGATACTATGCTAGGCCGTTCTTCGACAAACTCTCAGTAACTACCGCGTCCCCAGCTCGGCTGAAGAATACTCGAGCTTTCATGTGTGGGTCTTCGCTACCAAGGTTCCCTCAGTGAGCCGGGACCCATATCAACTCATTAATTCTAAGTTTTTTGTTTTTTTGTTTTTGTTTTTTTGACCCAATATATTCACTGCTGCCTGAGAAATTCTGCCCTTCGCATAATTGCGCACTGCGAATTTAAGCTCGCTTAGTGTAGTATCAGTGTTGATGTTAATAATGGTAAGGGCAAGAGCCGCCTCTTATGTCGTTTCTGAGGATCTCTTTTTGGTAGTGCCGGAGACTATCAGTCTTTCTTGCGTGTCCACCGCCGCTAGTGCGAATGCTTGTTTCTGTTGGCATTCTGCGGCATCTACATATACCGCTTGTTCATGTTAGCTGTACATTCTGTGTAGATCTTTTGCAATAGCTTTCCTTCGATGTTTAAAACAAATATACATTTTGATTTTGCCTCATTTCAACAGTCGGCGAGGCACCTGTTTTACCATCTGGCGGCGGCTGCAAGCAACGCGCCCCAAAGACGTTCTAAATAAGGTTCGTAGATGGCGCGGCATTCCCGCAGCGGATGCGGCAAACCATGCGGCAGTTGCAGCGACGAAGCGCCGATTGACAGAGAGGTGGACGCTGTTGCGACATTAGACCAGTACTGTTTCGTCGGTATTCGCGTGTGTGTTTGCCGCTTCGCGTTTGATAGTGGTGTTTTTATGTGTGTATCTATCCAGCCAGGGCACCTTTGGTAGGCGCCCGCCCGTTACAAAGAGAAGGCTACATCATCATCATCATCATCATCATCATCACTTACTGCATCATTTCTGCGCCGTTTGTCCACACCGGTCCAAACCATCCATAACACCGCTGCACTTTGGTAGTCGGGGATAACAGCCCCATTCATGCAGTAAAATTAATTTGTTTATTTTGGGCTGGCCTACAGCTAGGTTCTCGTGGAAATGGTGATTACGGTGATAGCTGTACTTAGTATATTCTAGAACACATCGCGGCTATGAAGTGACTACGAGCGCAATGATTTGGTTTAACCGAGTGTAAAGCTGTCGTGCTGTTGTAGGTCTGCTTTGTTGGTCTCGGGTGTTGAAGGTGACAAATGGTAGCCCCACACACCGCAGACCACCTGTCTCTGCATGACACGACGAAACTGGCTTCTTATGCGGAAAAAAAAATATCGGCCACACTTGCAAGAGAGCACAGACAAACATAAGTTGGCCGGTATCTGTAGGGTATCACGTTCTAATCAGAAAGTGCCCACCCTCCGGTGCCGCAATTAAAATGCGTGCATCGGTACATTTTTTTTTTTTAGCGAATCCCGGAGGCTATGCTACGCCGCCATTCACTTCGATACGGTGGCAAGACGTCCCTTTCAGTTAGGACGTCATGAGTGTGAATCGAGTGATTGGAAGATTTCTAAAATCCAATTGTCTCGCCGGTAAATGCGTATTTTGCTCCCGGACAAACACTAACGTAGTCAGAAATAACCAGAGAATCAATTTTCACTGAGTGCAATAACCGGATGACGTTGTCCTCAGTGTCCATTTAATTGTCATGGATCAACGATGTCCTTGCGTGTCTTCCTCTTTTCTTCAGTGGAGAAGATCAACAGTGAAATAAAATAGCATGCCTTGAACCTGCTACCAAAAGGAGCAACATGCCAATGAACTCGATTAATAAAGGTCCAAGATCGCCCGCTGCATTTTAAATGGATATTCCTCGGTGATCTTCCACTAATGGATGTACTTAAAAAGAGATGAAGACTGACAGAGTGAGAAGATAATTTTATTGAAAAGCACAAAACTACCGCTTAATGTTGAGCCTGCTCGACCCAGGTGAACAGGTCTTCCCATCTTCAGGTGAGCAGGCAACGACACCGCGTGTATAGACGCTTTACAGCGGCGTATCATGGGGGCTGTCATCTTTGATCACGTGATCACGCCGCCATTACTCGCCTCCTGACCGCTCGGCGCGCGCCTCGTCGCGACGGCTGCTGCGTCTGATGTTTCAGTTCCGACAGGCAGTGTTTCGGCTGAAACAGTTTGGAAAGGAGTGAAAAGACGACACTGTGTTTGGTCCGAAGCTTCGAAGGACATGTGAAAACTCTAATTTGATGACTTTAGGCGTGAAAACGTGATCGGGCTTCATGTCGCGAATAGCCGCTGAGCTCTCCGTCTGTTCGAGGCAACGGGTGGATCGCCTGAATGCCGCGCAAGGCTTTGCTTAATATTTTTTTAGTGTTATTATCTAAAACAGCAAGGCTTAACGACCCTGCGGCTGCGCAGGTCGTTGTCGTATTGTGTACATGCATGCGGAGACTGCTCTAAAACGCTCACATGCACATCGTACTCATTTGTTTACAACCTGTTAAAGGTGCTTAGGAAGCCTAAAAATATTTTCTGTTGGTTTGCTAAACAAAGGAAGGCGACAAAAATAAATGAACAAACAAATGTTACCCAATCATGTAAGCAGTACCATGCATCAAAAAACCTTCACAAGCCTGCATGCAATCGTTTACAAGGATTCCGCGATATATTTGTGATAACGCGCTCATGGCAGAGCGTTCACTACAAGAAGTTCACAATTATGTCAGCCTCACATAGTATAAAATTGTGGTACGCTCCATGCTCGATATGCGGACATGAAAATGCTCGAGGTCTCGTTGGTTGTAAGCAATCAGCCGTAGTCACTTCTAGTGACTGTCTCGCATGGATCGCGAGGAAGTGACAACCGCTGAGCACAACAGCCGTAACACAAATGCTTTATTCCGATTGTGGTCCACGAAAACCACGCTATTTGGAGCGAAGTTCAACAGTAGCACCAAGGCGGTGTGTAATACACGAACTGACGGTAAGCGTTGTCCGCTCGCACGGCTATGCACTGCACAATATGCAGTAGCGTTAGCCGTCTTTTTTTTTTTGTGACGTTTCGGTGGCGGGACAGCTTGTTCATGCGGCTATGTTGCGCACTTACCCTCGCAGATTTTCCAAGATCGAGACCTTTCTTTCTATATTTGCTGTCTAGCGCTGGCGAACATGTGTGCTGCCTTCGCCCGTTCGGAAAGGGTGGATGTCCAACGGGCGCGAACAGGGGCAGTACGTCCTAGTGCAGCTCGGTTCCGTAAAGCTCGCAAATGATCGCATCCCGCCCCTTTAACTGTTTGTCGCAATTCTCGCAATCCACAACAGAGCACGTATTTTCTTTCCACATTTCCACTGCTGCGTCGAGGCATACACGCCGGCGACTTACGAGGAAAGTAATGGCGCCGTGTTCTGAGCGCACCTGTGGCGCCATCTGGTCTCAAACAGAAGAACTGCGCGCTGTAAACGGTCTATACAGACGACAAGAGCCGACGACAACTTTTACACCGTCCCCATCCGCTGCTTATGGTCACCTAAGAAGACGTCGTTCGCAAAATACGAACATGTAGCTTTATTACACCTGCCCGAATCATGCTTTTCCGTCCCTGCCCTGACCCTTCCTGTGCCACCTTCCTTGCTCCCTGTGCGAATCTCGAACACTTTCTTTTCTGCTATTCTGCCCCCTTGTTAAATACGTGGCATTTCTTCTGTACCTCTGTCTTCAAGAGTTTTTCATATTGTTTCTTAGTTACTTTACGCGCGCTGGTGTGGAGGAGTTCATGAACAATTAGAAAAAACGCGGAAGCATGTCCAGCATTCTCAGGCAAAAATTTTCAATATTAAAGAATTGTAGGATACTGTCATGAAAATATTGAAGGTAAGGGTCTATTCTTCTGATGTGTGAAAAAATATTTATTTCAATATGTTTCCATCGATCGCATCGAGCAGTCAAGACTGACATATAAAACCAATAGGGAACGCTTTTGACGACAGAAAGAGCACGAATAACAAAAAAAAAAATCCAAGACTGCGGTCGGATGGTCGGCGGGCATATCTGTTGTTATACTGAAATCTTACATTATATGAAAAACTTGCGTTCATAAAAGGTTTCCCGCTCAGAAATGATTTTGTCCAGAATTGTTGGGTATGCCCACTCTGAGCATGGCCACTTCAACCGTGCTGTGAGGAAAACCATAAAGGGGTCTAACAGAGGAGATATATAAAGACGTTCAGGCAGAAGTAGGGAGAGGAAGAAAATTGAGTTTACAAAGTTCTGACAATACAACCTCACGTGGTGAGACAAAAGGGGAGAAAGGATCCCCTTACACCGACCACACTGCACTGGCAGCGCAAATAGCGATACAGTTAACCCATATCATAATACCTGAGCCCCTACATTTGTTTATTAGTGTGCATAGATATATAAAAACACGGCAGTTCTTGAATCAGCGTACATGGTGGTACGGCGCCCGCGGTCCAAATTGAACACACGGTTACGTCTGCACTGGCAGAACTCGTTAGTTACTGAGCCGTCATGGTACTACGTCATGGATTTGAAAATTAAAAAAAAAATACACATATCCCCTAGTTCAGTTGACAAGAGACGTGCCACTCAAACTTCACTTTGATTGCGCCCACCATCCTGCGTGACACCAATAATGAAGCTTACTCTTCGGCAGTAATCAGCCTTCGGGCAATTCAATCCACGTCGAGGTAATCTATGGCGTACCATCTCGCCTCGGTAAACATCCAGCAAGCGTTCCACTACGGCGAGGCAAATTACTTTTTCTAAAGCTTTGTTCCTTGCGTTGCTAGCACGTACCAGAGCATTCACGGCACTTAGCAGCTCTTCTACCTCACTGCTATCGAAACATATATGCAGTGGGGCTTATAATATACGTTTCTACAGCGGAACTCTGAAAACAGCCTCAGAATGTCGCGTCGTACTGCTTACGCAACGGAGCAAACGACATTAATTGTTCCTCACACGCCGATCCTATATGGGATATATAGTTTCCGGCGCTGCCGCAGCGTGTCGTAGAGTTAACTGCAAATAGACTTAACTGCAATAGAGTTAACTGCAAACATGGCTGGGTAATTAGCGAGACAAGTTATCCGTGTTATTCGTTTTTGTTTGGGAGAAGAGGAAGATGAACTAAAGAATAAAAAATTGACGGAAGAATAGAAGATAGCCTTGACATGTACCTGGTGATCTCCTCTAACTTTTACAGATTTTTATTTGAAAAACAGTGAGATAAGTCGATGTGGTTTGCGGAGGGGAATTCTACAGCAAGACGGACATTATGTACACGTGATAAAGCTAAAATAAAAGACGATTAGTTAATTATTTGCCTAATCAGCCTTTTACTTTTTTTAAGCAATAATTTACATCACGAAATTCAAGGTCTACAAAATCAAAGGCGCGCCAATTTTTAAAATTTTCTAAACCAGTGTTGTGGTTGGAAATACCGAACGTGAAAAAATGGCTGCCCTTCATTTATTTAAAACTAGGCTCGCCTTCGATGTTCATGGCCGTCAATGTCGCAGTAAAGTCTTACGCCCTAAAACCAGAAATAAAAGATGAATAGTTAAGTAAGTTTAGTCAACTAATTGCTTTTTCATTGAACTTATCGCGTACTATCGCGTACTATCGCGACGCCTACGCGCTCCGCTGTTTGAATTTCTTTTCATCACGCTTTTCCCTGGGTGATAAGAAAAATACGTTGCAGTCGTTCTAGAGAACGTATCACGGATGACTCTAGCGTCTTTTCCCTACCATCGAAGTAAAAGCGGTCATATAAAGAAATGCGAACAGAGGAGCCCTTAGGCTCCACTCTGTTCGCATTTCTTTCCATCACCCCTGTACATAATATCCGCCTTGCTATACGTAGTACAGTTGTACAGACAGCATCGACGTATTTCTCATGGTTTCTTGAATATAAACCTCTAAAGGTTAGAAAGATCACCCAGTGTACGACGTATATTTCTTTCTGCGAATTTTTTTTTTTCTTCGAGAGAAGAACTCACGAAGAACAGGAAAATTAATCACTAGAGACACCCAAAGCACAACAACAACATTCGCGCTGTGCCCTCTGTTAACGCTGAGATTGAGATGACAACGCGAGTGATTCGGGCCAAAGCCAGCATCAGAATAAATATACGCCCCTTTGTATGTTCATGCTCATAATAGCTTGAACATCGTTTCGTATTTAAGTTCAGCTGCGCGAGGCACTGAATGTGGAGGATTTCGACCGCCTTCAGGGCATGCCAACTATTTCATGATTCAAAAACTCATAAAACACCATGCATTGATGCCGAAAGCAGAAAGTGATGATAAAATTCGCATGAGTGGTTCCATAAGCCCCACTCGAACACAGCAAGGAAATCTTACAAACACACACGCACGAAAAAAGAATTTGATTACCCCAATGGAATTTTTTGCAACATACAGCTTTCGAACTTAAACGTTCATAACATCCTTATTACTCGGAGGCTCAACATCCAAAATTTACAAAAAGTACATTTAAACAAAAAGAGAGATCAAAGCCATGTACAATAATTTATGGTAAAGATATAGAACGAAATCAAGAACCGAACTGTGGAACCAAATAAACCGAGTTGTGTAGAAATCGCAGACAGTAAAAAAACAGCACATGTTATGCATTCTCCAAAAAGTAAGTTTTCGCACGGTTACGAAAAACAAAAAGACTGGAAGACTTTCCCATGATGTCCACTGACTCGGGGTAAGATAGCGAAAGGTTTGGAATTTGCCATTTCAGCAACTGTGTACCATAGGTAGTCTTGTATCTTGGTTTTAGTAAACATGTTCCCCTAGTTTGATCGGTCGCATGCAAAAATTGTTGCGGATTGCCTTTCAACTACAAGATTGCTACATAAGACTATTGCTCATAATATAATTATTCCACAAGTAATACAAGGGCCTGCCTTATGTAGAAGTACCTAGACTCATACCATAATAAATTTTCGATGAAGCGAATAGATTTCTTCTACCATAAAAAGAAACTTTCCAGATTAGTTGTACCAGGGACTCCTCAGACAAGCAAACAATAGTGCAACCTAGACAGAACAGTGCTGAAATAAAACTGGCGCTTCAGTATGTCTACCAGGTGTTTAAGAAAAGATATTAAGTAATGCTCAAAAATAGATTTTTTTTTAGGATAAACATATGGTGTTTTTAGCATACTATTACCGGTGTCGGCTGATACCAGAAAATCGGTGAGTCGATATAACTAGTAAGCTGGTTAACTAAGTTTTAGTAATTAACTTTTTAGCGATTAGAGTTAGGCGCCTAGTTGGAATGAGAGATTTTTAGCTGGTCGTTAGCAATCGCCACACGAGTTTTTATAATTTAGAAAACGCGATTACCCTTGGTGCTGAGGCTAGACAAAATTTGGTTTTTTTTACTAGTTAGGTTTTGCTATTGGTTATTGGGGTTTAACGTCCCAAAGCAACTCAGGCTATGGGGGACGCCATAGTGAAGGACTCCGGAAATTTCGACCACCTGGGGTTCTTTAACGTGCATTGACATCGCACAGCACACGGGCCTCTAGAATTTCGCCTCCATCGAAATTCAGCCGCCGCGGCCGGGATCGAACCCGCGTCTTTCGGGTCAGCAGCAGAGTGCCATAACCACTGAGCCACCGCGGCGGGGCTTTTTACTAGTTACGTGCACTGGAAATGTTGCTTTACCTTCATGCTTTTCGAAAGCGCATGTATTTTGGCACGATGTAGCCAGATTTTTGCCTAGCCACAGTGCAGAGGATAATCGCGTTTTCGAAATTCTAAAACCTGATGTGGATATTGCTATCGACCGGTTACAAATCTCTAACTGCAGCCATTTGCTTAGCTATGATAGCTAAAAAATTAATTATTAGATTTATTTAACCAGCTTACTACTCAAGACAATTCGCCAGTTTTCCTGTGTCCTCCAACATTGGTAATGCTATGCCGCAAACGCCATATTTTTACCCAAAAAGTCTATTTTTGAAAATTAGTTGCAGTCTTCTCTAAAACAAGTCCTATTTATAGTAAAAGTATGACAAGATTGGTCAGTAACCGCATGTATTGCGTTATAGTACGCTTCAGAAGCCTAATATACGGTGTCGAACAGAGATTTTTGTGGAATTGTACACCGCAGGACTTTACTTCCCTAACCGGCTCCAAAGGACGAGACTGAATATTTATCGCATTCTTGATATGAACTGGTCTGTTGCTAGATGATAGTGCAAAAGTATTTGTTTTATTAACACTGAATGCATGTTAGTGACGCGCAAGCGGCGGAGAAAAATCAAACTTGTATTGCAGTAGCTACAGTAGATAAATTCTCAGCCCAAACGAAAACGCTGATGCCATCCGAGTAGAAAATAATTTTTTGATATGAATGATTTATCAGTATTATGTCGTTAATGTAGAGAAGAATTAACGCGAGCCCCAATAATGAGCCTTGCTGGGCACAAAAACTTATGTATTCAAGTTCGGACTTGGCATTGTTGACAATGAGATACCGGAAACAATTAGATAAGTAACTTGGCCACAGTACGGGAGTCTGTTAATAAGTTTGTTGTGCTGAATCGAATCAAATGCTTTGCTGAAACCTAACAATATTCTCAGTGCTTACATCCGATTTTCCATGTCCTGAGTGAGCGTTTCATTTATTGTAAGTAAACCAGATTCAACTCATTTATGTTCCTAAAATTGGTATTGGCTACTAGTTATTAGGTTATGTTACTGCACATTACTACAAATTCTAGAGATTAGCATATATAATGCTCTTATGCCAAGAAACTCCCACTGAAATCTGCAGCCTAATACATAGAATACATAACTAGTGGCCACCTGGTTATGATGGTATCAGAGCAGCACAAATAAAAACAATTTTGGATGCAATACGTGACGTATTTCTTCGCATAGAAAGTATTGTACTAACAATCGAAATTTTTTCCTGAAAAAATAAAAATAGGGTGATTGCGCTCTACAAAGGCAGCATGTTGGCGATCTGTTACAGTGCAATTTTAGTAGTTCCACCGTTTTCTAATAGTCTGGAAAAATTTTCCGCTAACCTGTGCACTTATTTCAAAATGGGCGGTTTAGCCACATAAAAAAAATTCCTAGAAGATAAAAACTGGTGGTATACTTCATTTTCAAGAACCTTACCGCTTATTACGTGCCCTCCTATTACCATTTCAAACGGAATACAGGTTTTCGGTTTTCGAAGAAGGTACGCCGGGTTTTCTGCACGTCATAGTAGATTTCTTAAAACTTTCCGGTATAAAAATCAATTCAAGATTTCTTTTATCGCTGAGCCAAATTTATTCATAAGTTTTTGTAGAGTTTCCGATTGAATGGGTTTGTTTTTATAAATCTGCTAAATAATTGGTATCGCGCTCTCTCACATTTTAGTAAATCAGGAGTAATCCAAGGCTTTCACACTTTGTTCAAATTAGACAAAGTTATTTTTCGAAAACCGCGATCGTATAAATAGCTGTGATTTTTTTCTATGAACATACTGCACAGGACGTCAAGGCGTTTTCGCAGAGAAATTCGTTCCAATTTATATTTTGAGACGAAGTTTCGTGGTTTCGGCAGTATTCAATTTATTTCTGCTATGATTTGTACGATGCGTACTATTTCAGCATTTCGGTGTAGTCTGCGGACACGATGTTTGAATAAAATTAAATATTGGCAGGTGGTCACTAAAACCTCTAAATAACACATCTCTCGTTGGGCCCAGTTTAATGCAGTTTTTCAAGCATAAATTAATTGGTGCCTCACTCAAGCGTGTGATCTGTGTAGGCGCAAAATAACGTCAGAAAAAGCATACAAAGATATGATGTCAAGACTCGAGATGGGCTGCTGGTGATCATTTATTCTGCATCTCGCGGCATATAGTTTCTTCACGCCTTCGTTTTGCGGCAGTAATTTGGCCCGTCCCGGTGCTTGCAGTGTGTCGAAGCCGTTCGCGCAAGCTAGGTGGTTTACATGTCGTCGAGAACTGCCCGCGTTTCGAGCCGCATTCCGCAGTCGGCGGTTGGCCTTCAGCCATCGCGAGGGGGTTCGGAAGCTATATGGGCCGTACGGGTTGTCGCTCAAGTTGCCGCTCTTTGTTTTCCGTGCCACTTATGTAGCAATCTCTGGCGTCCATCCACCAGTGGGAAGATGTGGCCATTTCATAATGCTTCAGGATTCAGCTCATAGGAGAAGCTTAGAATGCTTCACGACAGTTTTCCGTTAGCTCCTTTGTCATGAAACCGTCAAATCAAACTCTCGTATTCGACTTTCTCTGGGAACATAATGCAATAAAATCTCGTTGATTCGGATATCACAGGACCGGAGAAAATGTCTGAATTAACCGAACGTAGAATTACCCGGGAGAATAAGGAAAACAATAACAAAACGACTCACATCAATATACATATCTTACTTGAAAAAAATACGCAATTGTTGATTGCTTCGTAAGCGAAATTTACATGCGAATAACCATTTTTCGCAATTTAGGGCACTCATGAAATCAACAGCCTCTCCCCACACATGCACACCCCTCGAAAAAAAAAACGTGAACTCCCACTCAGGTGCTGACAAGTCCTCTTTTCTAAACGTTGGCTAAGCAGACTGAATGTCCCCCATCGACCTTTGTTCACTTTGTTTTTGGTTGTCAAGAATCCTATCTTCTTGCCCTCTGTCTAGCATGGATACCTATTATTTGGTGGGTGTCGAGTTTTTCGTGCATACTTCCCCGACAGTAGATGCATTCACCCATGTAAGCAAACGACAGTTTGAAAAGTGCCAATAATCTAACCAGAAACTTCGTGGTCAGAGGCAGCCCACCCAATGCCCATCGGTAGCTATTGCCGGAGGTCACAACGACGGGTAAGTAAGCGCCCATCCGACTTCAGCGAAATCAACGAACCAAAAAAAACAAAACGTAAAGAGTCGGTGTTATGACCTAGCGTCAAATGACGTGAGTGCTCCCAAGTCCTCGAAATACAAACAACCAAACGAGAAAGTGCGGAAGTCAGGCCGAAGTTCGGAGATATATCCCCCGAGGTCCGGTCAGGGATTAGAGAGGGCAGGCCGCCATGAAGCGGTCAAGGCCTCCGAGTCTCATTACTTACCTCACCGTTCTGCCAGCCTGCCCGCGAGCAAAGTGCACGACGCGGCCGGGCACCGCGTTTCGTGGAAGAGCCGCCAGAGAGGACGGCGGCCGCATGCTTGGGCAGGCAGGCAGGCTCCTTAAGACGACGTAAGTCACGGTGACATCTGATAAACGGGTCGTGAACCCTCGTCGTCTTGCTCGGCCTTCCTATCCCCGCGTCGCATGGCTGCGGCTTCTGGCACGGTTGTCCCTCACCGAGTTTCTGCGGCGATGGACCTCTGGAAGCAACAAGACAAAAAACGAAAAGAGGAACCGATCACCCGCGAAAAAGAGAAAGAGAGGAGGATAGAAAGAGGGAGAGCAGGTGGCTGACCTTATCAGGAAAGAGCCACGTACCCCCGGCGACCTCTGACCTCCGGCGGGCTGACTTTGGAACGATGCGCATCTCAGTGCCATTCCCACGGCGACATCTCGCCGCTCTTTCTTATTCTTCTCTCTTTCTCGTGTATACACCGACGGTCACAAGAGAGGAGTCGGCGGCGACGCTGGAATAGAAAGAAGAGAAGCAGCCGAGCGGGGGACATAAAAAGGTCCCATTTGACCCCTGACCCCGCGCTGTCTCCCGGGAAGAAGAGACGAGGCAGGTCTTGCTCACTGCTCGCGATCTCGTGTAGACGACCACGACGTAGGCGATGCGCGCGCGAGCTCTCTGGCGGCATTCCTGGGTTGCGAGAAAGAAGAGCGCGGCAGCAACCCCGAGAAGCCCGAGACGGACGATTTAAAAAGCTGCCGCTTGTTGTTGCGGCATCTTCTTTCGGTGGAAAAGCGACATACCTGCCGGACGGTTATCTCCGCAGCGATGCGCGCGAGAGAGGAGTCCCATTCGCGAAGACGCCGCTTTCTGTTTCTGTCTTTCTTCTGGAACGCGCTGATCGAGAAGTGTGGAACCCGTGCGAACGTGGTTCCGCGAACTCGGGACTCCTGTGTTGGTGTGATAAGGCAAAGGGTCATTTGGAGCAGATGCTACTCCAATGCGGTTGAGTTTCCCGGGGTATTCCGATTGAAAATGCGCTACGCAATGCATGCTCATACGTAAAAATTATCTATTGAAAAGCAAGAACTCACTTACCTGGTGCTCACGCTATCCGGGATGCTGCTTAAAGAGCAGTGCATTTCATGTTTCGATTGCCATTCCTACCTACCTACCTACCCATATATATATATATATATATATATATATATATATATATATATATATATATATATATATATATATATATATATATATATATATATATATACATATATATATATATATATATATATATATATATATATATATATATATTGCTCTTCTCATAAGATCGCATTGAATAGAAGGCGAACTGGCACTGCGAAACTGCCATGTCAGGCTCTTTCCACTCCACGTGGTTATTAGAATCGCAACGTCAAGTTTGTCAATTACGATGCGACTGATAATTTATGATGTTTAAAACTTGAGAATTTATGCGATATGTAGAATTTAACATCCCGAAGCGACAGATGGACATTAGGGGCTCCATAGCGGAGGGGTCCGGTTTAGTTTAGACCAACTGTGGTTCTTTAACGAAGCGATGACATAGCACAGCACACGGGAGTTTTTACAGTTCGCCTGAAACGAAATGCGGCCGCAGGAAGCTGGGCTCGGTAAGCAGATATTTAATTTAAGTGTATAGCCGACAGTCTATATGTATCACACATGCTTATGGACAGCCTTTAGACGAAACTGTAATGTGTAAGATCATAGCCGAAAGATTGTATGTTAGCAGCCCAAAATAATTGTCAATTGTCTGTATACCGACACGTTTATACCGACGGTCGAAACAGCATAACTCTATAAAGCTACCAGTAAATGGTTACAGGAATCGTTTATAGATAGCACGTTCACGACAGTCTATGATTACTGTAAGGCTGCAAGTCAGTGTGCTTTCATAAAATCTGTCTAAACAGGCTTCGCAAACAAGTCTGTGGACTGCCTATGGGCTTCCTAAACAAATCTTTATAAGTGCTGGCACTCTGGCGGCAGTTTGTAAGGAAACCTTAAGGAACACGAGGCAATCAGTTTATCGTGGGCGGGAACATACCATGAGCAAATAAATATCCTTTAATCAAATACGTGTTATTATAACAAAGAATCTTATCAGTAAGACTTGAATACCTACAATCTCAGTCCCATGCTTCCACACCTAGCACAGGAGGCACGTTTCACACTCTCCTTCCGTGAAGCGAAGGCAAAGAGAAGCCTTCTCGGGGGAGCCACGTTAGGGCCTAGTCACGCATGAGCGCCACCTCAACCACACAGCGACAGTAGTTCTACCGCAGACAACTACTACTCGAACAGATCTCAGAGGGACACGCCATCACAAGTCGCCTCCTTACGTGTGCTGAGAGCATTGGTTGGAAAGAACCGAAATCTGAGCCTTTCTTGCAGGCCAACAAAAAAAAACTAAAAAATTCATAAGCACACGGAGCAGTCATCTGAGCACCGCGACGGATGCTCGATGCTGTTCAGGTGTCCGTCGCTTGCGGCGAATCGGTAATACGAGATTCTCACAGGTGGTCGGTCGCTCGCCGCCGCGGGGACGGGGGCGGAACGTCATCCGGCCAGCAAACTACGCATCGTCGTAGCTGTCCCGGACCGAGATGAAGCAGAAGTCGTCACGCCGACCCCCGCGTCTTTCAGGCCAATCGATGCCGTCTCTCACGGCGTGCTTGCTCTGGTTCGTTTGTTTTGTCTGTTCCGTGTGTCGAAACTGACGCGTTGCTGGTTCACACGGTGCGCGATGGAGAAGGCCGTGTCCGCTCACGTCGTCTCTGGGCCTAGGTGCCACACCCTTTGATTGAACAACGCTGTTCGAACTAGGGAGAAACGTTTTAGAAGCGTACGAGGATAAAGGTGAAGACAATATAAGGAGAGAAAAATGAAAAGAAAAAAAGTCGAGCGCGGACACTTGATCGGCTGTCGGTGCATTGTTCTCCGTATTTTGATGGCCATCGTGTTCTTAGCTAGAAGTGCAAGTTTACACTACGTCAACGTGTCAACGTCTCCTTTGAAGGAAAATTTCGCTAGGGGGAGCGCTCCACCAGTAAATGTACTGCATCCCGCATATCGCTGAACAGTGCGTTTGGTCTCCGACAGGACGGCACCCTCTGCCTAGAGCGTACATTTGATCACTGGCGTGGCGCAACTTCGGCGTTTTGTGGTACAAAAGCCTTTTTTTTTATTTTCTCGAAGTCGTGGGTCTGATACGCACTGTCTGAAAGTGGTTTGGTTTATAGGTTTGGTTTTTGGTTTTATGGGGTTCCGTCCAAAAGCTACTCGGGCTATGATGTACGCCGTAGTGAAGGGCTCCGGAAATTTCGACCACCTGGGGTTCTTTAACGTGCACTGGCATCGCACAGTGCACGGCCCTCTGGAATTTGTCCTCCAAAAAAATTCTAGCCGCCGCGGCCGGGATCGAACCCGCGTCTTTCGGGTCAGCAGCCGAGCGCCACCGCTCTCTGAGCCACCGCGGCGTCTCTCTCTGAAAATCCTGCGTTTGTATGTGAGTGCTCGAGATCCTTTGCGCATGAGTTTCATGCTTCGAGCCCTCATCGTATGTAGACTGTCTGGTTGGCTACCGGGCAAACAACTGCAGCAATCATTAAAGTGAACCTCCTTCTCCTCTTCCTCTGGACTCATACGCCCAGCGGTCACATCTTCAGGCATCCCGCTATAACACACTGGCACACAGGCGAGAGTGACAAAAACGAATGCGTTAAAACTTAACCAGAGATGTGCCACGACCACACGGGACCAAATCAGACAGGAATTACGCCTAGTGTTCTGAACGTTATCTAAGTGTCTGAATCTGGTGGCATCGTTCCTTTTTCGCTCTACACTGCCTAAAATCATATCTCTGTAGCGTCTCGTTCGCTATTTTTTTGGATGCTTTACTTGTGTACTCGAGGTATCTATATATTTCACATGTGCAGGTGTAGCAAGAAGGCTGGATGCTCATTTTAAAAGCAGACTTGTTTATTAACACTTTGAGATGCTTCGGTGGCCTGCAGAACGTGGACGGACGTTGCTGGGCGCGTCTTCGTTCGGCTGCGTCTCTCGTTCGTCTCGCGCAAAATGACCTCGGGGCGGCGCGGCATACCTTTAACACGAAAGCGTTAGGGGGCTCTTGAGGCGAAAAACAGGCGTCGTCGTCATTGTTGTCGCCGGCATCGCCAGAGTCTAAGGCTGCCGCGGCTCCACCGCGTCGTTCGTGCCTGAAAAATCCCAGGAGCACCAGCGGCGGAGGCCTTGCGCAGCTTGAGAGAACGGAAGCTCTCCACTTCTCACAAAGGCCACCAGGGGCGCTGTAAGCGTGTGTGACGCGGAAGTTAAAAATTGGATGAATTCAATGGAAAAGAAACATAGTGTAGAACTATATCGATTCTGGAAAAGGCAGATCAGGAAAGAATTTTTCTATGATAACTGAAGAGGCAGTGCCCTACTTTTTGAAGCTAGATCAGGGTGTCTTAGAACGCGCAGCTACAAAAAGAAATTTAACGAAGAAGATGACACATGTGCAGTGTGTGGTAGATCTGTGGAAACAATTGAACACCTCATAATCAAATGTGATGGTATCCATCCGGATGTCGATGCAGGCACAGTCACTCTTTCTGAGGCCCTAGGGTTTAAAGATAACAATGGTCATGTAAATAAATCTGCAGTGGAAGTCAGCAAAAAGCGATTGGAGGATTGGTGGCTGAAAAGCAGAGATGTGGCATAAAGTTAGAATAGTAGGAAACCGTAGGCAAAGGTGATGGAGAATCTTAATGTGAATTGCCAACACAGTAAACAAAAAAATAATAAATAAAGAAAAGCTGAGCATGGTGGCAATTGCCACCACCCCGTTTCAAAGGGGGCGCTCCTATCCATCCATCCATCCATCCATCCATCCATCCATCCATCCATCCACGTGATTGCACGTCCTCGAGAAAGCGGTATTTCCATTGCACACGGGGGCCTCTAGGAGAAGTACGGAGTACTGTCGTCATGTGGATGGTATGAACAGTGGGCGCTATCCCGTTTCACTGTTAAGGCGGATCTTAGGCGTCTCCCAAGTGTTCTCAAATCTTGGTACTTTCTCTGCGCGCATGTCAGCGGCTCATGCACCGACGTTCTTGCTCGTTGCCCGCGGGATTCCACGGCTTGGAGAGTTGAGAGACTCACAGTCCGAATGCGGCCGCACCTCATGATCGCGTAGTTTGTGTACATGAGCGTCAAGCATCCTGGTCCACGGCTTCGATGTGTCTCGGAGTCCTGGTAGGATGAATGTGCAGCTGACACATGCATAGCTTGTATGAATGTGTTGCCTACCAGAGCAGCATACGCCTATTGCGAGCGCGTTGAGAGCCTCGGGTCACGTTCAGAATCGTATTGCATATCTAGAGCGATGTGGAAGGCCACCAAGTTTTGAATCTCAGGCAAAAGTTCACCATATAGAAGCCTTTTAGTCTCTTAACATAACCATTAATTGCTAACGCGCCTATTTATAACTTAACCTAAGCCGAAACACCATATAATCTAACTTTGAACTTAACCTAACCTTAATCAAATCTGGCATAAACTCCATTGAACTTACGCAGGTATTTTTCAACTGTTAGGCGTTAATTGTCAACGTCTATATTCAAAGCCAAATACAGCCATAAACCTAACCTAACCCTAACCGTACATAACCGAAAACTGCCGTAGCTTACAGAATTGATTTCTAACCAATAACTGTTAACGCCTGTATTTAAAACTACATGCAATCGTAAATTAGCCTAACCTTAAACCTAATCTATACCTAAGCAAATTTACGATACAGTGCCTTGACTCTTATTAGTTGATTGTCTGTTTCTCCATCTAAGCCCAAGGCTATAGCCTTAACCATACACACAGTAGCCGTAAATTCACATCGCAGATATAAGAATCACCGAGGTGAGCTCTTATCCGGCGCCTCTAAGGTTTGCTCATGCAGCCTAAGTAAGAGCAGTTATTACAGTCGACATTTTGAAATCGCGAAGAAAAAAAACTGTATACCGTGGCATGGTCAGTAAAGAGCAGCAACAGTTGGCTTCATCAGACAACTTTCTTGACGCGTTCTCTATATTTTTTTCTCCTGCGCTTCGACTTTGGCTCATTTATGAGGAGGGTACAAAAAAAAGACACCGCACTAACAAGACGCGCAGACACTCCTGCAAAACTGGCTGCTGTCGCCTTCTTTTTTTCTTTTCTAGACATAAGAGAAATGCGATGTCTTATACTTGGCACTTTCACTGCCTGTGCTAAGCCCACCTAGAATGTTAGCGCGTGATGTAGGTCAGCAATCCTATTAGTTTCTCATCTCAACTCAGTTATATATTCCTAGCACAAACATGGTCGATTACTCTGCGTCGATTCCGCATGAAAGGCCATAATCCGTGCTTATACCTCGCAATTACAGCAAGGGGAGCTAAGAGGCCTGTCGGCACTCGCCCCCTCTAAGCTTCTCGCAAACCGGAGATCCTGGGCCTTAGCCACTTCTGACAGCATACCGCCAGGTTCGCTTTCCGACGTGTTAACCTCACGCCCGATTGCCTATTTACTTCTGCGGTGTCTCCTCTTTTCTTGGTCCCAAGGCCATCGCTTCCCCTCTTGGAGATTACGGGGATTCCGAAAGTTCAATATTCGCTTCTTCTTTTTTTTTTTTTGGCAGCCGCCTAACACGTGCATGGGCCGCAAAACTTGGCTGCACGCGCTTCTTAATCTCTACGGGCATGCCTGGAACGGGTGTTCTTGGTTTTATACCTACTGTTTCTCCGCTCACATGCAGTGACTCTTTGTAGCAAACAACACTACGTACCTTGACGCTGAACCGTGCACCGTGCCAATTTCGCTAAAAAAAAAAAAAAAATTCAGGGGGCACTTTGACTGTCTAAAGTGGGTAGAGGCGGAAGCGTTTTCCGCACCACCTTCGCTGTTTCTGTGGCACCGGTGGCGTCACATATAATTGAGTACTAATTACTAAGTGATGACAAATCAGTAATTAATGGGTAATTACTGATTAACGCCGAAATACTAATTAACTGCTAATTAATGACGCTTAAGCTTCGCCTTTAGGAGTGGAACGCGACAGCGCGTTGTAGCGCTGCCAGGGAGTCCACGGAACACCACCCGTTCAGCGCGATGCCTTGCCCTTTGAACGCAACGCTTTTTGAGGAAAGGAAATGGCACAGTAATTCTCTGTCATCTCGGTGGACACCTGAACCGCACCGTAGAGGAAGGGAGGAAGTGGGAGTGAAAGAAGATAGATAAAGAGGAGCCGTAATGAAGAAAATGAAAATTGTATTTGAGGATTTGGATTGGATTGTAAAACGTTTATTGCCAACAGTCTGAAGGGCATATAGGCCCCCCGCCTAAACGACGGCCAGAAGGTCTTGGCTCCTGGCGGCGTCTTCGGCCAGTTGGACGACTTTTGTTTGAGTCTCCGGATCGGAGCTGAGTAGGAGAGCCTCCCATTGTTCAAGTGACTTTATTTTTTGTCCCTCCAGGGGGGCAAAAGGGCATTTCCAGAGAATATGGTTGAGATCCGCTTTGGCCTTACATTGCTTACACTCGTTTGAATATTGTCCCGGATAATTTGAGGAAAGGAAATTACGCAGTAACTGTCTCACAAAATTCAGGGGGGCACTTTTTTGACCTAAAGTGTGGTCACTGATGCCCCTAAGAGTGGAACGCGACAGCGTCTTGCAACGCTGCCAAGGAGTCCATAGAACGCCATCGCCCATTCGGTTCTACGCCTCGCTCGTCAGTAAATTGGTTTTTGAGGAAAGGAAATGTATCTGTCTCTCATTTGTCGGTAGACACCTAAACCTCGCCGGAAGGGAATGGAGGAGGATGAGAGTGAGTGAAGACACCGTATTCACTAGACGCGCCTTTGTTCATTCCAAACCATCGAGCTGGCATGGCGGAGCCCTTTACTGCTCTGCAGTAGATTTCGTCTTGAAGAAGCGTGTTGTTTAGCTTCCACATTTCCCACGAAAATGCCTTGCTTCGGTTCACACTTCCCAGGCAGCACTCAACTAAACAGTGAAATAGGTAAAATAAACCCGCGCAAGAACCTGAGCATTTGGCAACAGTGGGAGCTAAGTAAAGAATCTTTAAAAATCAAAGCAATAGAAAGGGCGACATGTATTCGTTATAAGGAAAAACAAGACGAAGCTGAGCTAAGGTCACTGCTTCAAACGTTGATGAAGCAGGAATGCAAAGAGCCTGGGAAATGGATAGAAGATGTCAGGAAAACAAAACAAAAGATAGAGCTTATGGAAGAACGGCGTTATCGCGGAGCACTAGTGAGGGCAAGGGCGGAAGACACAGCTGCTGGCGAAGCGCCATCGAAACGTGCTCTTGGTCTAGAAAAAGCGCGCGCTGAAAGAAATCACATCGATAAAATAGAATGGGGGGGTATCTTATCGGCAGACACTGACCACATCAAAGAAGCCTTTAATGAATACTACCAGAGGCTTTTTTCATCGACTCCTGTAGACGCAGTAGCCTTTACGCATCAGTTTCTTGGTGCAATGCCACGGCTTGACGAAGAAAGCAAAAAGAAAATGGAACTAACAATAACTCACAGCGAGGTAGAGCACGCGATAGATCAGTTAAACCTAGGAAAATCACCAGGACCAGATGGATTCAGTGCGGCATTTTATAAAGAATTTAAGCACGAAATTGCCCCAGTGCTGTGTACAATTTTCAATGAAGCCTATAAAATAAACGTATTGCCTCCGTCTTTTGGGACCTCCCATACAGTGCTCATACCTAAAACAGATGATATAGAGAAATTACAATTGGTTACAGCGTATCGACCCATAGCACTCACTAATGTGGACTACAAAATTTTTATGAAGGTATTGGCGCGTAGACTGCAGACAGTGATATCGGATATTGTTGGACCCCACCAGACATGTGGAATCAAAGGGCGCTCAATTTTTTCCAACATTCACAAAGCGCGCAGTGTGCTTGAAAGCTGTGATGACATCAATGGGCGAGTAGCGATGCTTCAGATTGATCTTGAAAAGGCATTTGATTGTGTTTCTCATGAAATTTTGTTTGCCGTTTTAGACCATGTGAACGTCGGTTCAGTTATCCGTAAGGGTGTAGCCCTGGGCCCTGGCGTATCGAAACGGCACGACGAGGCTGATTGTTAACAAGAGTCTGGGGGCCCCCATTAGCGTGCAGCGTTCGGTGCGTCAGGGCTGCCCCCTCAGCCCTCTCTTGTTTTGTATTTACATCGAAACGCTGTGCATGAAAATCATAGAAAACAATAGTATTAATGGCTTTAGGTTACAAGCAGCTGAAGTTAAGCTGCTGGCCTATGCAGATGACGTTGCAGTATTTACGGTTGATCAGGGGAGCATAAGTGAAGCTGTCGGGTGTGTACGCGCGTTCAGCGAAGTCACAGGTAGCGGGGTTAACTGGTCCAAGTGCCTTGGGCTCTGGCATGGATGGTGGCCATCCCACCCGGACCATTTCGCCAACGTACCGTGGGCGACGACCCCGGGCAAGTATTTGGGCGTTCCGCTCGATGCTTATCGCGATAGCGAGGACTATTGGAAAGAGCAAACTAAAGACGCACGTGACCGAGCTGGGAAATGGAAAGGCACCAACCTTTCAATTTTCGCCAGAGCTACAGTCTGCAATCTTTTTTTTATTAGCAAACTCTGGTATGTGATGCAGGTTTTGCATTGCTCGCGTGTGAACGTTCAGAAGCTACACAGGATTTTTGCAGTTTTCATATGGGCGTCCGAATGGGAACGTTGTAGCAGAACGAACCTGTTCCGGCGGGTAAAAGACGGGGAGCTAGGGCTAGGGCACCTCTTTTTAAGGCAGCTGGAGAACCGTTTTTTGTTTTTTCGCGACGTCACAGACCCGTTCTTGCGCACCGTGTGCCAAGTGAAGCTGCGGCGATTGCTGCCGGAGTTTGTGGTATCCACAGAAGAGCTCCCTGGTGGAACTTTTGGTTACTACAAAGAGATTGTAGCAAGCGTTCGGTTTCTTTCGGCACGTTTTTCCACCGATTATTTGTGGAAAAGCAAAAGGAAAAAGTTGTACAATGATCTTTGTGATATTGTTTTCCCAGAGCCCATGTACAGGGCCTTGTACAGTGGAGGCCCGGGAGGGGATGTTTTATAAAGGGTGAAGAAAATGCAGGTGCCACCAGGAGTAAAGACTTTCTTTTTTAAGTTACACACCGGGACGTTACCAGTTAAAAAGTTTCTAGAGGGAAAGGATTTCTTTTTACCGTGGGGATCGAACTGCTTAATTTGTAAACAGCCTGAAACAATAGACCATGTTTTTTTGCACTGCTGGGAAGGGGTTTATTTTTGGGACGTGTTACAAAAGACCATAAAGAAAGAGCTACCACTTGACGCGCACGGAATTCGCTATTTAAGCACTGGTAATGAGGATGGGGCACCTTTTGATCTCATAATGCTCTTGGGCCTCCACTGTATATGGCGCTCCAGAATGGCAGGCTACCATTGTGACAAAGACGCACGACCGGCCCGAATTTATTTTCGGGAAAGCATGGACTGGTTTCTTGCAATCCAAAAAGCAGCTGCGGAGCCTCCCGAGTGGCTCTCAAGACTAGAGCCGTTGTGTATGTTGCGGGAATTTTAAGCTGACGAAGCCAGTCTCGTGCTGGCTGACCACGACAGTGTCGTATGTATATAGCGTTATGTGTATTTTTGTTGTGCAATGTCATGAGCCAAAGACAGGCAATAAAGAAAAAAAAAAGCTGGCATGGCGGAGTGGATAGCATGCTCGTCTCTCACGCCGAAGACCGGGGTTCGATTCCTGAGACCTTTCTAGTACACTCTACCTGAGCTCGACCAATTTCTTAATCGGTTTTATTTATTTATATAGCCTGACTAGTAAAGATAATTAGGCTAATTGGGTAATTAAGCGATTAACTAAGCTCAGTCCCACTTACTTGGAGCATCACTATACGTTCCCTTCAATTGGTTGCATGGTTACTAGCCAAAGTACAATTGGCCCCGTTTGAAATTCGCGCACTTTGACGTCACGACCGTTTCCACCAATTGAAAAGCGTGACATTTTCTGTCGACAACTGCTGCTTACAACGATGAGACATTAAAGGCTTCCGCCTTAAAATCTATCTCGCGACACTCGTCGTCCAGACGATGCTTCATTCTCACTGCTTATGCCAACCGGACAGAAGGATAAACACCACTGTATACGCGCCCATTACGTTTTCATGTATAGAAACGCTTTCTTGCTAAGCTGGGTGAGAGGTTTGGCCGCCGTTCGTGTTCACTGTTTGATGTTCCCAAATAATTTCGCAAAACCTGGCAGTTAATTTGGTAAAGGTCGTCATCATCATCAGCCTGACTACATCCACTGTACGGCAAAGACCACTACTCCCTTGTCTCTCCAATTAACGCCGTCTTTTGGTAAAGGTGCAGATCCTTTGTAGCACGAAAACACTACTTCGCGGAGTCAAATCCAACCAAGAATCTTATACCGTCCGTGACCTTGAGGGTGCAGAAATAAAATAAATATTGCTGCCGCTGGGCCTCGGACCCACGGCGGCGCAACAGATCAGCTTCACTGCCCACTGCACAAGATCCCTATGCTATCACACAGTCGATCACGCCTCGTGTTAAACTGCGACACACTCTCGCGCTGTGCATTGCACGTCGCCGTCTTCATCGACTTCCATCAGCTCCGCGAACAGATCAGATCAGCTTAACCTCGTTCAGAGCTTAACCTTAGTCCAATATCGTCGCCAGGCGTGTCGACAACCCAGCAAAGCAAACCCATGATCCAACCAGGCTAAACAAATTTTTTCGCACGTCTACTCGGTTTGACTACGTTAAAATCCAGCCACTTTTTATATCAGTCGCTTTACTCTCTAGGTTACAAGTGGTGTCTCGAGTTCCAATGCAAAAGGTGAACCTAGTTTAACGCTGGCGTGGATCCGCTACTACCACAGAAAAGTCGAAGACACAGTGTCGCATGATCCACTGTCTCATAACACCAGATCTAAAGCAAACACTGTGTTCCCATGAGGCAAAAAGCGAGAATTGTTAATTGTGGTCACGGGACATAGAAGGAAAACTTCTGATGGAAAAAGTAAAGGAAACAGAATACGCAATACGAAAGGCAGCCGAAAAAAATAATTAACCGCTTTCGGCATAAACATATTCCGCGGTTGCCGCCACAAGAAGTTGCGTACGTTCGGACACCGACGCTATACAGCGCGCGGAGCGCGGTAGACGGCACACAGAAGCGGTGGTTGGACGAAGTGAGGAAGAAGTCGCCGAGGAAAGGAGGGGGGCAGTAAAGGGAGGGCAAGCTTCTCTGCCCTGACCCCGCGTCACGCTCGGGCCATTTAAAACGACCGGCTCGGGTAGCCTCACCTTGACCCCGGTGTCAACGTCGTGCTCGCTTCCCTCACCGCTGCTGCCGGCGCCCCCTACTTTTTTCTTTTTTTCTCTGTCTTTCCGAAGAGGGCTCATCATCGCAGAAGCTCTTCTTCGACAGTAGCCGTGCTCACGAAGCCGCAAATTGTGCTGACTTCCCCCCTCCCCCCCCCCCCCCCCCCCCCCCTCTGCCTTGCCCTTCCTTCACCTGTATCTTCTTAGGCTGAGCTTATAGGCACATTCCGCTCCGGGCCCTTTTTCTATGTTTTTTTCTACGAAGAGGCGTCGTTCACCTCCGCTCGCTCGGACTGAGAACTTGCCACCGCCATCGCCACCGCGTAGCACCGTAATATACCCGCCGGGAACCCGCACAAACAAGTGCACACGCACACACAAACAATGACGTCCCCTAAGGTACCGCGTAACCTCCCGTGCTGAACAAACACAGCGTGTGTTGTTTCTAGCCATGCATAAAACATCGCCTGGGCCGCCGCGGCCGCTTATATACACCAGCGCGTGTTCCCACACACCTGCGGCTTCTTCCACGGTAGTCTCTTGGCACTTCGCAAGGTTCCGCCGCAATTATGAGCCCCCTCGCGTAGCCAATGCGCCGTGCTTATATGTGTGTGCGCGCGTGTGTACGTGTAAATATTACCGCGTGTGAGTCGGGTGTGTTGATCGAGAGGCGCAGGCTACTGGAAGAGCATTTCTGACGGCTGCGCAGATTTACGGCGATGCGGCTGCTTCAGGCGCATACGAATCGGGAAATGACAGCTCGTTGGGATTTCAGCAGCTTAAAAAACTTATACTGCGGATATGTGGCACTGAGCGCCCTGGGCAAGGGCGTCCGCAGAATTTTTTGCAGGGGGGGGGGGGGCCCCATTGGTTGTCGGCGCCGGAGTGGGGGGGGGGGGGGGGGGGGGGTATGTTCGTAGCATAAAGACACTATTTGCGGATTAAATTTATTTATTTATATATAACTAAAAAATAAGTGAAATACACACATGAAAAAAATACAAACAGCAAATTAAAGCACGTACGTAGAAAACCAGCGAAAAGGACGCATTCACAAGGAGGAGAAGTACACAGGACAACGCTGGAAACACAACTCAAAATTCTTTACTTGGTGGATCGCCAACATTAAAGCGTGGCTAGGAGAGATACATTGCTGTTTATCAACGAAGAAACATTTAAAATAATAAAAAATGCAAAAAGATACGATTACTTCGTGGAGAAGAGTGCTCAGTCTTGCTGCATGCATACGGGTTCTCGACTCACCCGGATTGATGACCAGCACACAGCACAATATGTTCACAAACACGCAACTACAGTCACTCAGTCAGTCTTCCTTGAACAGCAACTGTAGGCGCCTCGGATTTTTCTGGGCGAATTGCGTGATTACACGGGTGATAAATTCATTTCTGTGCTTCATTACACGCTCTCGGTTCACACTCATCATACACATATTGATTGGAAAAACGGTTGAACGCGTACGTTGAAAACAAAAGGTGACTATATATACAACGAAAACTTATTTACAAGATAAATGCACGCTCGCAGCTTCATACACCTCGCTCCATCTTGCGCTCGCGCATCCGCACAGTCGAGCAACCGCACACACACTGCTCGCCGCTCGTCGTTTTCTCGTCCGCTGTCTTGGTTGTTCTCACCTTCGTTGACAACCGGCCACTAAAAACACCAAAGCACAGGCGCGCACACGTACAAGGGCTTACTTGCCGCAATATCCCCGAATGCGCACTTTGGGGGTGAAAGGAACGCCGCGCGACTTCCGAGGGGAATTGACACTCGCCACTCCGGTCGGAAAATTTGTTTTTGTGTTTTTATGGGGTTCAGAGCCCCTAAACGACTCAGGCTATTAGGGACGGAGTAGTACAGAGTTCCGGATAATGTCGACCACCTGGGTCTCTTTACCATCTGACATCGCACAGTACATGGGCGCTGTTGTGATTTGAGGCCCAGCCAGAGGTGACAGGCGAGCCATGCAGGCGCCGTCGGGCTGCGTTGACCAAAGGCGCTGGTTTTCGGAGAAGACGCAAGGAACGCTGGTGTGGGGGCGCCTCTGGAGACTGCGTCGCCGTGAACAAAAGCAGATAATCATCTTTGCCGAAGATTTTGAAAGCGGCGCTTCTACCGAACTGCGCTCTCCCGTGGATCGGAGGAGACAGCGAGCGGCGGCGGCGCCAACTCATCGCCCGCTTGCCCCTGCGCGCCCGACAAAGCGGGGGTGGACACGGCTGATTTGTCTTTCCCTCCTGAAGAATTCATCGGTGGCCGGCGTACGAACGTATCCTGATTATAGCGAGCGACGAAGGCGAAAACAAGATGCCCTGTGCACTGTCTGCCTCCCTGTCGCTCTCTCTCTAGAGATCAAAGAAACAGACACCCATCTCAAGACTACTCGAAACACATGCTCGCCGGTGCCGCTGTACTTCTGCAACAGGTCGCCCTTTAGTAGAGCTAACGATGGCGTGGTTTGAAAACGGCGGAACGACGCGCGCCCGTACGCGGTGCGTTTCGCAGATGTGACCCAAAGCGTGGAAGAGGGGCTGCTTTTACCCTTTTGGCTGAGCGCACCACCGCCCCTGGCGTGCGGCCATCACTCACGGTTCGAGTGAGTGATTTTCCAGGGGGGTGCAGCCGCCCCCCCTTGCCCCCCCCCCCCCCCCCCCCTCCGGACGCCCATGGCCCTGGGTGCAGTATAAAACATCAGCGTACCTTCATACGCTGTATGGAAGGAGTGGTGTACGAGATGCCCCTGACCTGTGGAATGTCCTATATAGGGTAAACGGGGAGGTGCATCAACAAACGCCTTGGGGAACAGGACAAAAAAGTAGAGAATAATAAAGATAAATATGCCAATTTTGTCAGCCATGTTCACACCTGCAAGCGTGCACCTCGACTGTAAAAGGCGAGGAATCTAGGCAGAAGCAAGATGAAGCAGGCAAGGCTTTTATTGGAAGCCTTTCACGTAAAGAAAAAGGCAGCCTTGTGCGTGAGTGACACTTCAGTTAAACTGTATGCGGCGGAGTACGATTTTCTGTGCAATAATGTTTGTGCGAGGCAATAAGTCAGGCCTGCAATAAGGCACGTGGTGTGAAAATGTGGGCGTTGCCTGATGCTATTAATGTATGTGGTTTTCTAGCAATAAGCAGTTGGAAGTTGGCGCCTGTCCGTTGTCTCCTCGTCTCTTTTGTCCTGGGGAATTTATTTGAGCCTAGGTTGTTTTTTCCAAGTTTCAAGTAGCAGTGGGCTCCAACAGAGTATGAAGCCCACTGGTTCACTTCTTGTCCGGAATCTTGTCCGGGCATGATCTCAGCTAAAGATGTCAACCGGTTAATCCTCTTTAGCAGCCTTCATGCCTGAACAAGTATCACGCTCCTCATCCTAACACCCTTCGCACTTCACGCTCTCGTCCCCCTCAACGAGCCTTCCTCCTCGAAGCGAAAGCCCCATTTAAACCTCGCTAGTGATGAACGCTTTGCCCAGACAAGTACTTTTTCCAAACGTCGGCAAGCACTCTGACGATTTCCCGTCACTTGTTCGCTTTATGTGTGCAAAAAATGCTGCAGCAGTCTTGCCACCAACAAAAGACTATTTCGGAAACAGCTCGTAATTAAAAAACAAATGTGAATTCTGTTACAAGTAATATATCTCGTCTCGGCTACTTTGAGGATCATGACAATATCCGTCTGTTTTTATTCGCAGTGACTAAAGTGAGAAGAGAAATAAATGTCTGTCTCTAGCAGGGGTACCCAAAAGAAACCGAACTTATTTTTGTTTGAACTTATTTGTTCATATTTTAAGCGCAGACCTTCAATCACCTTCAAAGTACTCTCCGCTTGCAATGATACGTTTGTCGAATCTTTCATTCCATTTTTCAAAACATTGTTTAAATTCATTTTTTGTGATGCTTGACAGTCCCTCCGTCGTTTTTTTCTTCAGATCAGCAACATCAACGAAACGCTTTCCATCCACCTGTCTTTTCACTCTAGGAAAGAAAGAAAGTAGCACGAGGCAAGGTCGGGTGAGTATGAGCGTTGAGGAACAGAGGTCATGCCATTTTTGGTCCAAAATTGTCGTAGAGATAGGGCAGTGTGAGCAGGGGCATTGCCATGGTGGAAAAACCAGTCACCTGTCTGCCACAAATCAGGCCGCTTCCACCGCACACTGTTGCCTAATGTTTTCAAAACATCCAAGTAGAAACCCTGGTTAACTGTCTGACCCTGCGGAACAAATTCTTAATGGACGACTCCTCTCACGTCGAAAAAACATATCAGCATTCTTTTGAGGTTTGGTTTCACCTGACGAGCTTTCTTGAGGCGAGATGAATTTGAAGTTTTCCATTGGCAGGATTGTTGCTTCGATTCAAGATTTGATTCAGGAACACTTGAGTTGTCCCCATAGCATCGTCCTTGAACGTCTTTCTGAATATTTCAAGAGTTTCCGTTCCACTTTTTCCGAGAAAAAATCAGAATTTCACCGGCGCACGCTGTTCACGAAAATCAGCCATTGCAAAAACGACATTCACACAAAACAGTCGTCACTCAAAAACTCTGCCTAAACTAGTCTGACCTCCTTTAGCGACGGCACTCGGCTTACTGACTCTGGAATGTTCGTTCTATGCGCTCCTAGTGGCAAAAGGCGGTACCACAGAAGCTCTGCCGATTCAAAAAATTAGTTCGGTTTCTTTTGGGTACCCCCTCGTATATTAAGGCGAAAGCCTTTAATGCGTCATACTGTCGTTAGCAGACGCGTCGGCAGGAGTGTCGACAGACGCGTCGGCAGCCGTGTCGACAGACGCGTCGGCAGATTCGTCCGCCTTTCGGCGTCAGTGCTTAAAAGGCTCAAGGTTCCAGCATGAATAAAGGCGCATCTAGTGAATGCACGGCCTTCATAAATAAAATAAAAGAAGTAAGTCAAAAAAAGGAAAATAAAAATAAGAAAATAAACAAAAATAAAAACAAGGTAAAAATAAGATGTGAAAATAAAAATAAAAACAATAAAATTAAGAAAAGGAGCAAAAAAATAAACAAAAAACAAAATATGAAAAATAAAAAGTAAATAAAAAAATTACCGACGATTACGTTACTTCCTAATGCGAAATTTGAGCGCAGCAAATAAGCTGTTTCACCTTTTCGATAGATTGAGGCAAAGAAATCGAGCAACACATGTGTGCGCTATCACAGAATTTTTTTTTATTTTTCACACGTATTCCTTTAACAAAGACTCCACTAACAGTTCTTGACAGTCATGAAGGAAGCTTTGTGGTCGGAGAAATAGACTGATATATGTTCGACTTGGTACACCAATGCTTGATTCTCAAAGACGAGATCTATACAAGTGCCTCGCGAGGTTGTCACAGCCGTGGGACGCGTTACGAGCGAGAGGAACGGGATGTTCTCCCGCATAAGTGTTAGGAAATTGCTGTTTGTCTTTATGTCAACATTAAAGTCCCCCACTACTAACATCGGTGTGGATCGATGGACGGTTAATGCGAGTTGCAGGAAGTGCACGACGTCTTTCGTGAGTGCGGTAGGGGCGAAGTAGGCAGCTACTACCAGCAAGCCGTTGGGCAACTTTGCGGCGCACAGTTCGCCAACTTCATGTGACGTGCCAAACATTTCGACTGGTATTGCAGAGAGACCTGTGCGCAAGTAGATAGCGACTCCCGCCGCTCTGTTGTGGTCTCTGCGAGCACCACAGCAGTATAGGAAATCTATGATTTCGAGAGGCTCTTCGGGATCCATCCAGGTTTCAGCAAAGCAAAGTACAGAGGAATGGCGCAGAATGTGATCGTGGTGTACGTCCTTGGCATGTGCGGCAAGGGAGCGTACGTTAAGAATGTGGTTGTGAATGATGAATCAAGTGCTGCCAGCGAATGACGCGTCCATTGGCTGTCTGCGTGTGTTACTGATGTGTGGTTAACATGTTAAGCTTCGCCTGTAAGAGTGGAACGCGACAGCGTCTTGCAACGCTGCCAGGGAGTCCACAGAACGCCATCGCCAATTCGGCTGTATGCCTTGCTGGACGGTAAATTTATTTTTTGAGGAAAGGAAATGTATCTCTCTCGCATATCTGGGTGGACACGTGCACCTCGCCGTAAGGGAAAGGGGGAAGATGGGAGTGAACGAAGACGCCGTATTAGCTAGACGCGCCTTTGTTCATTCCAAACCATTCAGCTGGCATTACGGAGTGGCTAGCGTGCTCGTATCGCACTCCGGAGACCCTGGCTCGATTCCCCAACTCAACCAATTTCGTTCTCGGTTTTATTGATTTATGCGGTCTAACTAGAAAGGTTAATTAGGCTATTTCATATTTATATTATTGTATTTCTATCTATCGTGTTTTGTCATTAACCTGTCAATTGTTGGAACTGTCTAGGATGTTCGACACAACGTATATGAAACGAGCAACGTCTTACTGAGTGGGGAAGTGCGTGGTGGTGGAGGGAACGCGGATTCGTACTTATCTGTTTTTTTCAGCAGCGTCTCCTTCCGCGGTCGCTGCGGCGCGCGTCTTTTTCTTTTCTTCTGACCTCTTCATTCTCCTCTATATTAATTAGGCTAATTGATTAATTAAGCAATTAACTAAACAGTCCAACTTAGTTGCAGCATCACTATACGATCCCTTTGATTGGTTGCATGGTTACTAGCCAAAGTACAATTGGCCCCATTTGAAATTCGCGCACTGTGACGTCACGAGCATTTCGACCAATTGAAAAGCGTGACATTGGGGGCGGAGCTGGTTACGAGGCCGACGCCGACGCGAAACCCAGGAACGGACGCCAAAGAGCTGCGCTCTAAAACAAACAGTGGCCAGGAAACGATTTCGCCTTGCAGCACTTTAGAGAGCCAAAGTGCCCCCTGAATTTTACACTCGTGGAAGAACCAAAAAGGCAGAATTTTATTAGGCCTCCTCGCTGCGCAGGGCTCGAGACTGTACTAACATTATGACTGCTATTAACGCCCCTAGGGCGAGCCACTTAGATCTAGTGGAAAATCTTTTTTTGTTACCAGCTAGCGTATCACGTGCTGTGCAGGGTGAAGACTCACGGGCCCCGCTTACAGCATATGAGGCTGCTCCATGAAAAAATCCCAATCGCCCTTGCATGTGCATTGTCACAACGGCGAAACAAGGGACCACAGATCATTGACAAAGCACAAATGAAGAGTAACGCATCACTTGCTGTCGCACCCTGCTGTAAGCTCGCAGGTCTTGTTGATGGTAACAGAAGAACAGGCTCTGCGTGAGATCGTCAGTGGTATAAAGAGTCTCAATAGCTACTAGTTGGCAGAGCAGCTCTTCATATTTGCATACAAATTAGTTCTAAAAAATTTGGCCTGGAAGTTAACGTCGGTGATACGAAGTCAGGTACAAAAAAAAAAAAAGCCATGGTGTGTAAATGGAAGGGCAGGAAGTTGTATAGCAATTCCGATCTATTATCGCCTTATATGCACTGAAATTGGCAACGTGGACGCCATTTCAAAGCTGTACCGCAATAACCGCTAACTACTCTGCACTTACGTGCCATGAGCCAAACCAGTATTAAAGCACACACACACGCACAAAAATAACAAAGAAAAGAATGGAGTACTTGCCAAGACGAAATCTAAGGCGTCCTTGTGGATCTTGGACAGGAAAAATGTGCTGTGCGGTGGGCTTGTCATATAGCGTTCGTAATGGGCGTTTTACTTCGTGCAGTTTAAGGATCGACGACCAGGAACGCCTTTTTGATAGATTATCAAAGCAATCATCCTTAAGTTATCCATAGTTACGCTGCTCCATGACTCAATTCCTGAGCATCTGTTCACGAGTTCAATCCGGATCAAGGTGTATGAGGTTTAATGGGGGATACCCGCAGAGGGGCTCCTTCGCATTTCGCTGCCATAAGTCAGCGCACGTCCAATAACCTAAGCTGACCGAAGTTAATCCGGAGGCTTCAATCAGGTGATGTGTCATATGTCCCACAGCATTCGTTTGGCACTCGAAAACCAATAATTATATTAATTTACATGGTGGCGGTGGTCTAGCAGTGATGGCAGCCAACGATGCAAGGATACCTTGCTAGAGAAGTGCTGTTTATAAAAAAGATGGGCGCACAACGACAGTCATATATCTCATGTTCACAGCGCTCTTAATCTGCAAATTTTCTATGAGTTCGCAAGTTAATAATGTTGTATATCATGTGGAACTGTGCAGATACCATGTCGAAGTAAAAAAAAAAAGCTAATAAACCGGCACGTTATTAGAGGGGCCAATTTTGCTGAGAAAGAGATTTTCGGCATATCGTTCACAGTTGTAGATAGTGGAGCGAAGAAAGCGGGTGTTTACAATTGTTGTCAGATGTATCGTATATGTATGTGTTTTTTGCAGTCATAAAGCGTTTCCTTCTCTTGCTTCTGACAAAACTACGTTGGAATTTTTTAAAGTGACATTCATAAGCTATTGGGAGGGCAGTGTACGAAACATAAAAAGGCACTTTCGCAAGCAAGAAAGACGCCATCAGTAAAATGTCCACGCTCGGGCGCCGCTGATCATATAAGGGCGTACTAATCCCAGTGCCAACAACGCGCTTTGGCACAAGGCGCCAGTCCAGCCCTGTCAGCAAA